>NW_017306404.1:1951391-1957671 GCF_000935625.1 Nanorana parkeri | reverse complement strand
TACATACACTGTATATTGTCAATGACATCTCCCAGGTTCACCAGCACTGTTTTATTTAAGATCCAGCAGTGCCAACCTGTTAACCTTTTCTATTTTTATAGAAGTAGCATTGGGAGAAGATCATAGGTTGCGGTGGGTTGTCATGGTGGCAGGTCAATACCATTGGGCGTCATTCATTGTGATTAATATTTATGTACATAGCTGGACAACATGCATTTACAGTGTTGAAATATATTTATTTTAAATAAAGGCCTTTATTTAAAGTGTTGGTGTTTTGATTTATGTTTTCAAAATTCTTTCTGCATTAGTAACAAGGGGTACTTATTCTAAAGGGGTTTCAGATTCTGATAAGTTCCTTCCCCCCTTCCCCCTCCCCCACAGACCCTTACATCCCTTTTGGGGGACAGGATGTGGGGATGAGGTCCTTGTCCCCAACAACATGGGGATAAAGTGACTTGTAAACTTTGAAGTGATTCATTGCCCTCTCTCTCATGGTAACTTCCAAATTTTCAAGAAGGGGAAGAAGTGATCATGCCTCTTTCCTGGCCACCAAGGCTGCATACCTGGATAAGGGTCTGGTTTTAATTTCAAGGGGAACCACATTCTATGGCAAGGAAAGGGGGGCAGCAAGCGTTCACCCCCCCCTCTTGAACCATACCAGGCCACTCAACATTGGGAGGGTACCTTAAAAGGGGGTTGCCAAAGTCTCCCCCTATTGCCAGGGACCTTGTCCCCATGTTCCAAAGGACACATGCCTCATCCCCATATCCTGTTGCCCCCCCTTGTTGCTCATTTACAAATAATATACACCACAGAGTCATTTTTAAAAATAAAAATGCCTTTCAAGATGAGAGACGCCTGGTGGACCATTGTAGTAGACCTGCCACCTCAATGACCCACTACAAATGATGATGCAGCTCAGCCACTACCCCGTCGCAAATAACAACTCCCCAGCAGTGCTCACTGAGTTGGGAGTGATACCTCTGCTAAAAGGCAGACATTTTTTGCTTCATCAGCTAAAGATTCAGGTGGGCAGGCAAACCAGTGTGTGAACAGGCTTTGTTTGGGTCAAACTTATGTACGTATGGATGGAGCCATAGCCCCAGCCCATCCCACCTCAAGCTGACACTCTGCACCGGGTTGTATATTTTGAATGGCTGTTTGGCTCAAGAACTGGCAGTGCTGCAAAGAGGGAGGCTGATGAAGGCATGGGGCGACCCACTGAACATGGGGTCGCGACCCAGTTTTGGGTCACGAGCCACCATTTGAGAACCAAGGCTTTAAAGGATACCAATACTGATATTGCTGTGAGGCTAGCTGCCACCATTAGCCCTCCCATGTTATGTATAGTTCCAACTACAGATCCAAGATCAGAGGACAACCTCATCTAAAGGCCAGAGAAGAAGCGAGTATGCAAATAGGTTTAAAGTAGACAGTTTTTCAATTAGGGATTATGGAGAAAAGGCTACATATATGTAATATACTATGGGCCAAACAGATAAGATTAAAAAAAAAGTGCTGTGGACGAATCCTGTTGTTGTGTGTTACATGTACAGGATCGCTAGGGGTGCTGCCCCACTTCAGCTGTGGAGACTGTAACACTGGAAGACAAAAGAGACAGAAGGGCGCCCAACCTAGTGCAGATAATCCTTTTAATTTTAAAAGACACGATAAACAAGAGTGCAAGGGTACTCACAATGGTAGGTCAAACAACAGCGTATATAGATGGTTTCAGAGAAACAGCAGTTTCAGGACTGCAATCTTTCTGTGTGCCACTGGATTGTGGCGTCGTTGACGCATTTCCGGGGTCACACCTCCTTCTTCAGAACGTGACCAGAACAGTGAAGCGGATAGAAGAGCTGTCCAACCCAGCATAGGCCATGGCCTTGGGCAAGATTGTCTACTAATCTAAAGGCTGTAGTGGGGGTTGTAGGTGGACAGTAGATGGCATTGGTGGGTAGGATCATAGTTAATATTAGTGATTTACATTTAAGCAGCCACATAATTTACATTTCATTGGGAATTACATCTGACCATAGACATTATTCAGTTGTCGTTGGACATTGGGAAATTATTTGACCACAGAAATAATTATTTTCCTCCAGTACTCAAATAAACATTAATACTTATATCTCCAGGATTTTGCATGTATGAGACATTGTTTACAGCACCAGTGTTTACATTTTTCATCAGAAATCAGCAATAGTCTATAAGCTGAACATTTTAATCCAGCTAGTAAACTTTTCTTCTAACTCATTTCTCCAAAGTTTCTCTTGAGTTCTGATGCATTCTTCTGACAGCCCAATAATTATACACTGATTATGTGAACTGTACCTTTTAGCCTTGTACAAGTTGTAGACGACACTGATATTTTCAGAGAAGGTAGCCTATCAATTTACGTAGTGTCACAATGCTGCATTGATGTTGCTTTTTCTTAATGGCCTGTGAGTAGGAATGAGCAAACTGATGAGCAAACTGATCCAGGCAAGTTAGATTTTATAGTGAATCAGGCTGCTTCAAGTGAAGCAGATGTTTGAGGATAGTTGGTGATTCACATAATTGCAGTTTGTATTGCTTTGTTTCCACAAGTTCATTTTCTGTTACATTATCTGGCTTCCTTTTCATCCATAGCATCCTCTCTGACCTAGAAAACAGTTTTTCTCCCATCTGCAACAGAGAGCCATCACAGGTAAAGTGGAATTTCGCCACATAAAAGTATCAGCATGCAGCAATGGGCTGACATCTTATGTATTGCAGACTGGAGAGAATAGTAGCTGCTGCTAGGTATGGTCTATGTACTATCAGCATTGATTACATTTTGAAGGGTGGGCTACTTGGCCATTATACCAAAGTATTTGTTGAACTGCTTCTCCCTTCTTGCCTTCAATTATATACACCAGTAAAGGTGACACGTGTTTAACATTTTTCATTATGCTATGATACCACTGCATTGTCAAATTGCCAATGGAAGGTACAGTTAGCTTTTTTTTTTACTTGCCTACAAAGTTGACACTTAAAAAGTAACTCCACAATTGCTGTGAAAAAAATCAATTCTCCCTGCATGATCGGTGTACATTGGAAGGATTTTAAACAACTTTGTTGCAGTTTCCTACCTGTTTCTGTACTGAAGAAAAATCTGTTTGTTGCAGCATGTTCTATGTAAACTGATTCTTGAATGGGAGGGCCTGGGTTCATTATAACCAGCTTGTGGGCTTCCTGTATTGTAATAGGGAAAGATGCAGTGTCTGCATCCCTTTAGTAGTATTTAACCCTTCGGGAGTATCTTAGCAACAATGAAATTCCTATTGCAAGGGATGCCAAAAACGTTACTTGTATCTGCAGACCTCTGGAAAAACCAGTCAGCCAATCACTGAAGCAATAAGTGACATTTCTGGGGGCGTTCCATACAACAATTGTGTACAGCACACCTTCAGGTTGCCATGTAACATTGAATTTTTTTTGACAGATCTAGAACATTTCACTAGCTGTATTTTTAAGTGGAAAGGTAATTTTTAATAAAAAATAGGTAACCATGTCTTATCCAACAATTATATATGCTATATTCATTTTTTTTAAAGATTTTTCATTTTTATATATTTTTAAAGCAGAGTTACCCTTCAAACTGTTTACATTCTTTAAAAAAAAAAAAGTCAACGGAAATCTGTAATACATGTTCAATCATAGAATCAGCTCATTTGCAAAATTGCTGCTGAAAAGCCACTCAATCACTCCTAGAGCCAAATCAGAGACAGAGTAAAATCTGATTGGTTTGGTAGTGTCTAGCTGTGAATGTTCTATGTATCACTAGAAAGGCAAAAACTAAAGACGACCTACAAAAATCAATAATTTAAATGATGTAATATTAAAAAAAGATTGTGAAATGCACCTAGTAAAAATACCTGAATTTAACTTGATTTCAGCCTTTTGTCATCTCCTGTACAATATCATTCAAACTAATAAAGGGATAGGCCATGAAGGTGTGTTACAGCCACATGTGCTGAAAAGTAACATGCTGAATGTAGGACAGCGCAGAGAGTTGACCTTATCAATCTTTAACTTCTCCTTCACTGTCCAGTCACAAGCAGGAAACAGGGAGATGACCTCATCTCCCTCCCAGTAAGACACACAAGAAACACTGCCTGTGTCTATGATCTTTGCTCTGTTGCAGAGCTACAGCTGCTAGTAGGATTTTTAGAATTCCAGGATTTTAGAAGCATGTGGCCCCCACCACATTAGCTGTATAGATGAAATGCATATAAATGCAAAGCTTTGAACATCTGTTTAGTCAGAGAATAACACACCCCTGCCACACACTATATGCAGTTTTAGATCTGCAGCTCTTTGGGTCATTTAAATGCACAGTTCAAAGGCAAATAGTGGTGTCACCTAGCTGCATATGCAGTATGATAGAAATGTGTGAATCATTACACTTGCTGAGCAGAATTACAAATCTTTTGGCTGGTAAAACTTCGAAATCACATACAGTATATTACAATAGTGTTCATTTCTGTGTTTGGAGCTCTGCTATAAGTGAAATGTCCTGTTAAAATATACTAGCATTCTGGGCTTCCAGCATAGCCACAATTCAATCTGGAAACTGGCAGAACTGTAATTTATTTTGAGATTCTATGAATACTTAATTTAAATCTCGGGATCTATGTTTTAAACTGGACAAAAAGAACCTAATGACTCAAAAGTTGGAAATAGTTCCTTATATAGCAAAGTATTTAAATTGTCACCTTTAAATCCCTTTTCCTATTTTTATTTTCAACAGGCATTCTCTGCCAGGAAGACAATTTCTTAAACTTTGGATTATGACATTACCATGGTTAATGGAACTTGCAATAGGCTCCAGAGAGACCACTACTGTGTATTGACCTCCTGGACATATTGACCTCCTAGATGTTTAATAATAAAGTTGTCCTAAAAGCTGCACGAAGCATAGAAATTAGAGTGAACCTTTACCCCCTTTCACTAAAAATAACATCAGCATACAGCTCTGCATGTGGATTTTAAATCATCTTAAATTCATTAGTTAAACAAACATGTGTTTTGTTTACTTACAAATAAAGTTTAACTACTTCCTGGTCCATTTCTGGCAAGTGCCAGAGTGTTGCATCCTGGGAAGCTTACATCAGCAGAGCATTGCTGGGAAATCTCTTCTGTAATCTTACGAGATCTCAGGACAAAGGCATTTTCCTCTCCTGAGATGATGTGCATGGTCACATGTCCTAGTCACATGTGCCAGAGTTTCAGGAAGTAAATGGAGAGCTAGTAACCTGCCCTTAGTTAACATGGTCACTATCCGAAGACTGGGAGAGAAAAGAGAATTACGGTATGCAAAGAATACAAAACCAGCAATTATCTAGAAGTATGTGTTTACAGATTGTCATTAATAAACATTTCTAAAGGTTTGTTTCTTGTTATTTTGAAGATATTGGTAAAGTTCCTCTTTAAAATCTAAGTTATGTTTTGTATCAATTTAAATCAGCAAAATTAATTTAGGTAAGTGAAATAAACAATGCCAGAATTATTTTACAGGGACAAAAGTGTTAAATTGAATAGAAAAAAAAGGACTTTATGTTGGCAAGTACAATAAAGGGAAACTATATTTTTGACTGTTTGTAGTGAAATAAGTTAGTTTAATGTAAGCAGCATTATCATTTTGATTGATATAGAAAAAAAAAACTTATTTCTCTATATATTTGGGGGCAGCTATATATTGTATGTTCACCACATTTTCTGGACTGTCAGATTAAGCAATAAACTCTATACTTTTTAACAATGTGTTTTAACACCAAGCTCTATTCTTTTTTTGCAAAAGCTATTATTAATTTTATTGCTCCTTTTAGATACCTTTCTTTCGGTATCTACTGACTGTTTTGACGTTCTGTTTTCACTAAAGGTGAACTCTCTTTATGCACATTTTTATTCAGTGACTGTTTTGGAATTGCAAACTTTGTGAAGGATTTTTTTTTAATGGACAAATGTGCATTCTAGGAAAAATGTTGACTACAGATGCAGCATTTTGTCAATTCTTTTTTTTTAAGTATTCTTTATTTTCCATTTTTTTCAATATAAAACAATAAAAAACACATGAAAAAACATAGAGAGGTAGTTGTAGGGTGACAAGAGCATAGAGATAACATTTTCCGGATTCAATGCAGCTAACTTCCATACGTCCTTGCGAGCAGGTAACATTTAACAATATGCGTGTGAACAGTAATCTGTATTCAAGAATAACCAGGCGTTCATTTCCGGAGTGGGGAAGGGGGAGTAA
>NW_017306404.1:1931498-1951222 GCF_000935625.1 Nanorana parkeri | reverse complement strand
GGCAGGGGTTAGAAAGGGGGAAAGTCAGAAAAGAGGAAAGGGGGGCATCCCTGGTCAGCCTTAGCCTATGGACGGCAATCTCGATGATTAAGGAGCCTTCAGGTGGTTACGGAAATCAGTCATACTCCACTCCCTCTCTGATTTGTCTGGGAGGTGTGGGAAGGAAGCACAAAAAAACAGTCTGCCATTATTAACACCATATCCCTATGTCACTATGGTGGGTGGTGATGTATCCATGTGGCCCATGTGGAATAGTATTTATCATATCTGTCCTTACATGTGGCTATCCATTCCTCGGAAACCTGGATGCCCGATACCTGTCCACTCCTCCACCGTTGGTACTGCAGTCTTCTTCCAATCGCGGGGGATCAAGCGATTGGCTGCGTTTAGAAGGTGGGGAGAAGGCTGGATTTGTATCTAGTCATGGTGCTAGGTATGGAGTGAAGTAGGAAGGGGGCTGGTGTGAGAGGTATGTCTATGTCTAGGAGAGTTTTAATTTCGGCCTGAATTTGTCACCAAAAAGGTTGAATTGCGGGGCAGTACCACCAAATGTGTAGATGGGTACCTATCATCCCACAGTTGCGCCAGCAGAGTGGGAATACTGAGGAATAGATACGGTGTAGGCTTTGGGGGATTCGGTACCACCAGGTGAGGAGCTTATAGTTTGTTTCTTGGACTTTTGAGTCTATGGAGGAGGAGTGGGTATATTAAAAAATATTGGCAGATTCTGCCTCCGAGAACCGTATCCCCATGTCACTCTCCCATTCTGCCAGGTAGTAAAGTGATCCAGGGCAGTCCTGCTGCAACAGGAGTTTATAGAGCAGGGAGAGGGACCTGGAGGGCGGAGTGAAAGAGTCACGGGGCCGTACTCGGGACTCTAGGGAACGGATAAAGTGCGAGAGTTGTCTGTGTCTCCAGAAGTCAAACGGATACGACCCCCACTTCTGACGCATCTTCTCGAGGGACATTAGTGTGGTCCCTGTCAGGAATTTAGAAAGGCTCACTCATCCATCACCTACCCAGCAGCCAAGGTATTGCAGGCTTTCACCTGGAGGGAAACCATGGGAACCCTCCCACTGGGGCTAAGGGGGATATAGCCGGTGTTATTCGTCCCTGTTTGTTCATACAGTCCCAGAGCCATAGTGTGTGGGAAGT
The DNA here is from genome assembly GCF_000935625.1 of Nanorana parkeri. NCBI lineage: Eukaryota > Metazoa > Chordata > Amphibia > Anura > Dicroglossidae > Nanorana > Nanorana parkeri. The sequence continues at coordinate 1,950,067 of NW_017306404.1, read as the reverse complement.
AAGCGGGGAAGTGGTGGGGGGCTAAACCTCGGAATTCTGGTTGCAGCCATGGTGCATGAGCTAGGTTCCGGCCTGCCATACACTTCTCCAGTGCCACCCACAGCTTGTCCCCACCCGGAAGTGCCAGTCTAGGACTCTCTGAAGTACAGCGGCCTTATAGTAAAGGTGCAGGTCCGGGAGGCCCAACCCACCCAACAATTTCGCTCTCCTTAGAATGGAGAATGTGATTCTAGGTTTCTTCTTCCGCCATGCAAAGTCTAAAAAAAGACTATGGAGACGGCGGAAAAACATATGGGGGACCGCTATGGGGAGCATCTGAAAGAGAAAGAGCAATCTAGGCAGGACCGACATCTTCAATATGTTTACCCGTCCTATCCAAGAGAATGTGTCTCTGTCCCAGGATTTGAGGTCTGACTCTACTTGTTGAAGGAGCGGGGGATCAGGGGATATAGTCGGTCTGGTGTGTGAGGCAAATGAATACCCAGGTATTTGATACTAGTAGATGCCCAGACAAAGGGAAAGGCTTTCTGGAGGCTAAGTATTTGGGGGGCTGGGACAGTAACCGGAAGGATTTCAGATTTTGAAAAGTTAATTTTAAAATTGGAAAGGGTACCGTAATTGTCAATTTCTCTAAGTATGCTAGGCAGAGATATACGAGATTGAGTGACGAACAGGAGGACATCATCGGCATATGCCGCAAGTTTATGCTCCGTTTTCCCCACAGTGACCCCATGGATATTTTGGAGGTACTAAGGACCTCTTCACCCGTCCTCGCGCACATCTTGTGAACGTGTGTCAGTGCTCTACGTTTCCGCAGTGCATTAGCCAAAAGTCTACCACATTTATTACTGTGTTCGTAAAAGCGGAAGGAAACGTAGCGCAAGCGTTGCGTTAGTCGTTTGTCAAGGAGGGAGGTTAGGTCAGTTCGTAGCGTGTCTAATGCGGCTTTGTCTGTGGAGAGGCCAGAGTGTTTATGGGACAATTTCGCCACTTTCAACGCTTCCAAGAGATCAGTCAATTCTTTCTGTTGGGCTCTCTTAAGGCAGGCTCCATGGGAGATGAGTACACCTCGGATGACTGACTTATGACCCTCCCAGAGAGTGGCTTCTCCTACTTCTCCGTTACGGTTAAGGTCAAAGTAGTCATTGATCGCTGTTTCGACAGCACCGCTAATCGCGGCGTCATCCAAGAGCGACTCATTTAGGCTCCATGTCCACTCCGGCGGACGGAGACCCGGCAGGGAAACAGACAGAGTTATTGCTGCATGGTCAGAGAGTGTTATAGTGCTGACGGTTGCGCTAAGGACATTATCTAAGTGGTATTGGTCAATGAACAGTAGGTCTATATGCGAGTATGTGCCATGGACATTAGAGTAAAAGCTGTAGTCTCTGTCGCAGGCGTGTAGTGCGCGCCAGCTGTCAATGAGAGCCAGATTCTGTAACGCCCGCCGAAAATGCTTCAGGGCGGCAAAAGATTGGGACGATTTACCCGTGGAGACGTCTAGGGTGGGGTCAGGGCTGAAATTTAAGTCGCCACCCAGTATAAGCATGCCGTCTGTGAAGGTGAGTAGTTTGGGGAGGACCATGTCAAAGAAAGTCAATTGTTGGGAGTTCGGAGCATAAACTATAGCCAACGTGACCTTAATCCCTTCAATGGAGCCCTTGACAAATAAGTATCTGCCATTAGGGTCGGAGCATTGGTCCTGAACCGTGAAGTGACAATTCTTGTGGATCACTATAGCGGTTCCCCTAGATTTGGAGGAAGGTGAATTACTAAGGTACCATTGAGGGAATAAATGTGTAGGTAGGCGGACATTAGATGTTGGGGTGAAGTGTGTTTCTTGTAGCATGACTATGTGTGCCTTTTAGATGTTTAAGATCAGACCATAACTTACTGCGCTTGTTGGGGGAGCAGAAGTCCCGGATGTTGTAGGATACTACATTAAGATTCGTCATGGTGGAAGAGCAGGAGAAAGCGGTGGAGGAGATGGAGCGGAGCGAGGCGCGTGGACCTAAGGAAAGACAGGAGAGACAAGAGATACAAAAAAAAAGGTGAACAACAAGGTATGTACAACATAACATTCAGAACTAGTATCGCTCTCCAAGAGGGCCACCGTCCCCAACAGGGGTGAAGGTGGCCCTCCAGGACAGCCGTGTCAGAAATCTGACAGGTCTCAAATATCGAGACAGGTCCTACTGGGGGAACAGGGTAGGACACCATGGAGGTCGAGGCTCCCATGAAAAGGGGGGACCCTTTGCAACAATTAGGATAATATGTGAAAAATGTGCAGCAGAAAAATAGAAAAAAGGTGCAAACAGTTGCAACAAAACAAAACTCTTCAGCTGCGTCTAATAGCTCAATGAAAAGGTGGTATGCCATCCGACTAAAGCCAGCCCTGTGAAGAAAGCCAAAAGGAAAATGTTCGAGGCGGTTCAGTCTGGAGAGAAGGATGTATCATCAGCTCGGTCAGGCATGCTTCTTCGGTATCCATCAGGGCGTTCTAGGGCTCTAGGCAGCGCTCTGGCATTACGGAAGGGTCTAGGGCCCACGTGTGCCATGGAGCGGGCCGGGGGGGTAAGCGGATGTCCTCATTCGGCTGGTGCCAGGCAGGTAAGTCCACCGGTGGTAAGTCCAGTTGGTGTAAGAATCTGGGTATGTCATCTCTGTCGCGTAGAATTGCTATTTTCCCATTCTTTTTAGCAATCAGGCTAAAGGGGTAGCCCCATCTGTAGGGGATGTCGGCTGACATTAGCAATTCCAGCAGGGGGCGTAGGGATCTCCTCATCGACAGTGTGCGTCTGGGTATAGGGACACTTTCGCGCCATCAAAGTCAATATGAGAACGAGAACGCATGCAGTGCATAATAGATTGTCCGGATCTTGGTTGGGGGCGGAGGGCTCAGTGAACCCGGTCAATCTCGATGTGCGTGGTGGCAGGCCTATCCAAAATCTGGTTGAAGATGCCCATCACCGTGGGCAACAGGTCTTGAGGTCGGGTCGCCTCGGGGAGGCCTCGCAGCCGGATGTTAGAGCGGCGGCTCCTGTTCTCTTGGTCATCTAATTGGTTAGTCAGTGCTGCAATGTTGGAGTCTTGCTTCGGCATTTTGTCCCTTAGGAGGGAGATTGTATGCAGGGCCTCAGCATATTGCGTTTCCAACTTCTCCACTCTCTGGCCCAGTTGTGTAGTGCCAGCACTGAGGTCAGTGATGGCCTGTCTGTGTGCCCCTTCTACCTGGGAGACAAACTCCTGGAGGTCAGCTTTTGTGGACAGGGACCGGAGGACAGCTTTCAGGTCCCATTCCGGGTCTTCCCCGTCAGACGTGGCAGTGTCTGAGTACCCCGATCTCGGGGATCCTTTTGGGCCCTGGGGGTCGCCGTCCAGGAATAGTGAGGGGATCGGTGTGGGGCGAGGCATACCTGAGGGCGAGCCGGCAGTGTGAGCTTCGTGGAGGTCTTCCGCTTCCCTGCCATGGTTAGATGGTAGCTGGCGGGCTGGAATCAGGTCCAATGGGTGCAGATGCAGAGGGTCCAGACGGAGCTCAGCTTAGGTGCGACTCTCCGCCATCGCGTCTAGGCCATGCCCCCGTCAATTCTTTTTTTAAAGGATTATTAAACTCTCAATCTTTTTTCAATCATAATCCAGCTCAAAACATTGCCCCGCAAAGTATTTCTTTGCTCAAACACTTACAGTCATCATGCGTCCCAACAGCTGGCTCCAAATCTCCCAGCTCTGGTTCCCTGAACCTTCTGGTGAGTACAAGATCATAAGAGAGAGCACAGTCTCCACCAGCTGTCTATCTACTAGCTTAGAAAAGGGAGAGGGAAGAAGAAAGGAAGTAAAGAAAAATTAAAAGGGAGCAGGGAGAAGGAAAGCAGCTTGCCCTGTTGTGCTTGTATGTTTGTGGAGACACATACTGCTTACTAGCACACACAAGGACACAAGGGTGGCTCCAAAGGGCCCTGCAAGAGAAAGGAGTCACCCTAAAACAGGATACCAAGGCTAGTGCTTAGGGGACCAGCTGATTCTGCAGAAAGCTAAAATATTAAAAACATCAAAAAGCAGCAACCATTGTAAGTGATTTAACCAGCATTTGAAATAGCTTAAACTCTTGAATGCGGGTGAGTGTTTTATGCAGGTGGACAAATTGCGCTCCAATCGCTTCTTCCCTCGGCTTCTGCAGTCAGCAAATAACGATGCCACTTTCGGCCCAATTCGGCGTGACAGAGAATGACAAATGGATGCTCAATCGTCTCCTTGCCTGCTTCCCGCTGACACCTTTAATACAAGTCCTGGGCCTGCAGGAGGGGCAGGGAAGCCTGGGAAGCAAGGCAGGGGTGTCAGGTGGGAGGGCGTACACTACACTGGCCCCTGGAAGCAATCTGGTGGCAGCTCAGCTGCCAAAATTTCTTCCAACTCTCGGCTTTACATATGTAAACAGAGTCCCAGTGGCTATAGCTGCTGTGAGTTTGTTTAAAGGTGCCCGCTGCCAGCGATGTATGACATAAGTCGGTGGCAGCGAAAGGGATAAAGAACCATTCCCCTTTTATTATGAGCCCTCTAGAATGCTCGCTCTGTGTGTAACAAACTCACCTCTGTCCATGACCTTTTTATCTCTTTAACTTCTTTACCCTACTTGCTGTTACTAAAACCTGGCTTCATGAATCTGACTCTGCCTCTCCAGTTTCCCTCTCTTATGGTGACCTCCAGTGGAATTACTCATCCAGAACCAGTAGATGAAAGGTGAGTGGAGTTGAAATACTTCTATCCCCACAAGGTAATTTTTAAATTCTTCCTTCACCTCCCTCTCCATTCCTCTCCTATTTTGAATGTCATTGTAGTCATCTCTTTTCTACAATTTCTCTGAGGACTGCTTTGATTTATCCACCTCCTAGACTGGTGTCATGATTCCTTGATGACTTCTCAGCCTTCATTCTCTCCCCATAAATACCCACTTAGCACCCCTGGTAATGCTAACACCTCGGCCACCTCTCAGCTTCTCAACCTAACCTTATCTTTTGTCCTAATGCAGTGGACACACTTCTTTTGCCTTCTCCCTTGACCTTGTATTGTCCTGCCTCTATACTGCCTACAACCTCTCCAGCACCTCTTTTACTCTCACTAATCACAAACTTATAAGTTTTAGGCACTCCAATTCTTCACTAGGGATGAGATTTGGGTTCGCTGCAAAGTTGGGTTCACAGCGAACCTTGCCACTCTCTATGCAAATGCCGCCTCTTTCACCTCCATAACATCTCCAAAATACTACACTATCAAGCTACTAATTCAAATTCTCAGCTTGAATAATGCATATTAACAACAATATACAGAGCCATCTATAGCTCTGCTCCAAGCTACCTCGCCAACCTTGTCTCAAAGTATCACCCAAAGTATCCTCTTATATAACTGCTCTCAAGATCTCCTGCTCTCTAGCTCCCTTGTCAAATCCTCCCATGCATGCCTCCGGGACTTCTCCAGAGCCTCCAATCCTCTGGAACTTCCTTCCCCAATTTTTTGCCTATCTCCTACTTTGTCTGTCTGATGATGATGATCCTCTAAAAAGCCCTCTCTTCAGAGAAGCCTATGCTGCCTCTCCCTGAACTGAGCTTTTACTTTCTCTCTAAGCTCGCAGCTATTACCTTTTGTACCACTTGCCCCTTCCTTTTAGATTATAAATGCTAATGATCAGAGCCCTTCTAACCCTCCTGTCTTGTAACTGTACTCTCTACCTTTATTGTATGCAGTCCAAATGTTGGCACTATATACATTCTGCATAATAATATAAAAAGTGCATAATTTCCGCATAATTAAATAAATAAAAAGTCTATTTTCATGGATTGAATATCTCTTAAAGGAGAACTATGACATGAGTGATTTCCACTCACCTCATAGTTCTAAGCCGACCTGTGACAATGAGACTGTCACAGGTCAGCTCAGTAGATCGGGAGGTGAGGGAAAACATAACGGGTTCCCTCACCTCTCGATCCTGTCACGGCTCTCTGCCGTGACAGGGGGAGGGGCTGGATTCCCCTCTCCCCGCTCCGATCTGCCAGCGCTGACGGGCGGAACGGACGGGGGAGGGGGCGGGTACAGCTGGCTCTGCCTCTAGGTAGGCAGAGCCAGCTGTCACTCACGCAGCTGGGCGGATCCCGTCATCTAAGTTGGGATCCGCTCCAGGTGCGGCGTCTCAGTATACCGCGAGCTGTAGCTCGCGGTATACTGAGCTTAGGGTAACGGGAGGATGCTAGTTTGTGTCCTCCCGTTACCCTAAGGAGAACTATGGGGAAAAACACTGACCCCATAGTTCTCCTTTAAGGACACCATAAATAAACAGCAAAAGGAAGTAATGTGCTTTATACCAACCCATATGGTCCCTTATGGAGTTGCCTCTTCACTTCCATGATGAGGTCTTGCTTAGTAAAATTTGCAAACAGCCAAGGGGGAAGGCAGAAGAGAAACCTGCCATATGAAGCAATGCTAGTACTCACTGAAAATAGTTAGAACCATATAACCAAATATGACATACAGTTACCATTACAATTATTCATGGCAATGTGAAGTTAAAGCTTAATTGAATGTTGTAAATAATATGCCAATAGCCTCCTTATTTATTAGAATGGCAAGGTAGCAGACTCTGATCCTCCATTAAGATAGAAATGCAGCCCACAGGCATATTAAAAAAAGTATGTTTGCCACTGTTATGCTGCACTCTGTTTAAGTAGTGGCCCTCTCTGCTGAGGTCTGACACACCCCTGTGAGTGAGAGCTAGAGCCCACTATTCAGCAAGGAATATGAGCTATAAAAATACAGCTATGTAAACAAATATATCGGAATACTCATATGCATAATAAATTAGGCCATTGTTCATTTATTGCTGTGATCAACAGGAACATTAGTGAAACTAATACAGAACAGTTATTTGGATACAGAACTGTTATGTAAAACTGTAACAAAAAAAGAGAACTATATCTCACTATGATAACCTGACAGTTATATAGAACCAATAAAGCTAAAAATATACTATTGGAGGAGATCCAGTCTCCTTTTATGTGGAGATCTTCTGAGCATCACCCACAAGTGTCCTTCATCTTCCCAGGATTTTAACTATCTTAAGAGGAAATTAAGAGATTCTCTATAACATCTGTTTTTTGCAGTTCCTAGTGTTTCTTTTATTGTCAGAGATGAAAAATACAATCCATAAAATGTATAATGAGGTAATCAAGTAAATTGGATTTTCATGGCAATTTTCAGTAAATTTGTAGACACTTGACAAGAACTTCACCAGGGAGAGAAATGTATTGTCACATATTGCATACTTCAGTAGTGTGCAGTTTTATTTTCTGCTAGTTAGTTCATTTTAAAGACAGCTGCTATAATAAAGCAGAAAATTCTAATATAACCTAATTTACAACTGTACATAAACCAACAGTTTCTCAGTAGTGGTGAATACATTTAGTTATCAATGATAGCAATCTGAGGACTAGCATGATGGATTTCACCAGCGATATCCAGCACAGCAATGGATTAAATAATACAGGTACAGCTCAATGTAGATCCAATGCTTATTTGAAATGAGAAATGCTGGTTGCGTTACTGTGGGTAGCTTTTATAAATGGTCTTTCTGGAAAGGATCTAAATTTATAAAACTAAAAAGAAGCCCCAAGACCTAGTTTTCAATTTTTTAAACTTACTTTGGCTGAAAACATACAGGGGAAATTTATTAAAACTGGAGCAAATAGAATCTGGAGCAGTTGCCCATGATAACCAATCATCATCTCTCTTCAGTTTTCTCAAGTAAGATTTGAAAACGAGAGAGAGAAGCTGATTGGTTGCAGTGCAAATCTGCTCCAGGTTTTGTCTTCTCCAGTTTTGATAAATTCCCCCCCACAGTATTTGAATCCCTCAGCAAAAAACATGACCAAGCAAAATTAATAAAAGGTTGGTCTGTCCAGCATGCTTCTGCTGTAACCAAGGCTGGGAATACGTGAATTAAAAATGTGAGGGTAATGATGTTGATATACATAGCAGACAGATTTGACCACTAACATTTTCTCTACCAATTGGTGGGACTTACTTTAGAGGAGATGATAGGTTTATTTATTTTAAAATACAGTATATTCAATTTTTGGAGACCTTACACTATGGACATGCAAGTAGTATGAGAACGGTATTTCAGATAAAAGCTCTTTTCATTGTATTCTGGATCCCAAAACATGTCCATGAAGAACACTTTTGTCAGTGCTTACACATGGCTGTAAGCATTTTATGGGGGTCAAAAGTGTGGGTCTAGCTTTGCTTTGTTTATCTGACCCTGTGAGGCTGCCTACATCTCACTTATGGGTTATCTTGTGTTTCTGAGCACAGACAAAATTTCCACAACTGAATGTACTAAGAGAAATGTACGTATCTCTTTCCATGCTGAGTTTGAAAACATGCTAGGATATTTGCATCTGTTGAAAATGTTGAAGCTAGCACTCCAGTTTAGAAACTGAAAGTCATAGTGCTCAATCAAAAGATTTGTAAAAGGTGCATTTTAAGATGAGTTGCTTTGAAGTCAACGGGGGGGGGGGTTGAATTTTTATGAAAAATCGTGGTCCCTTGACAGACCCTCTGGCTTCTGGGCAGTTTGTTGCCACACAAAAAAACATTGTGAGCTAGGCACTACTATGGGGGATCTTTGCCAATACAAAACACAAACATACAGCTAGTCAAGAAACCTTTTCAGATGGTTTCAATGGCGACATGGTAATTGGTATCAAAAGACATGTATGTCAAGTTTATTTTATTAAAAAGGTAACTTTAATTAAAAAAAACAATGCATTTCAGGGGTAGGGATGAAGTTGAGGTTCACCATGAATTTAAGACAAATCTTTTAGTTTCGAGATTCACTGTAACGGCAATTTTTTGTGCAGATTCGCCCAGGATCTTTTGTTTAAACCATAATGCACTACACGGGCTTTGAACTATGTCCAGCAGGTTCAGAAAGGACAATAAGGGGGCTTTTGGATAAGTCATCCCACTCATTATAAAAGTGGGAGGCACAGAGCAGGTATAGTGTCCTTGTATTGGAATCTGCTGTACTGATAGGATAGAAAAAGCAAACTTCAAAAATAATTATTAGGGAGCTGTATTTTCATTCAGATTGCTATCTCTTTGGGCAATAACGCCCTTTGCTGCCTTTTTTTGTTCTTATTAGTGGGGCCTTTTTTTCTTAACTCCTAACTTCTCTACCAGACCTAAAGGGCACACAAAGGCAGACATGGGCATGGTAAAGGTAACCTGAGATACAAAAGATCAGGGTGGGTGGGAATCTAGCACTAGCAATGAGCAGTAAGGCTGCAAAAACATGTGGGCTCTTTTTTTGACCATTTGTCTAAGTGAATTGCAGCAGGCACTCCTCACATTAACTTACCATCTTCTTAGAAGTCACAACTACCTGGCAAACTTGTTATCTCTAAAATATGACAATTCAATTCGATAGTTCGAATTCGAACTTTAGAACATGGGAAAATATCGTATTTGAATTCAAACTCAATGCAAGTCTAAGAGACCAGAACTTTGAAATGTAATTGACCCCATTTTGAAGGCTTATATGCAATTTATTGGCCATAAAAAGGGTATTGGGATTCGGGTACTGCTCTGGGGGACATGAATCAATTATTTTTAATTTTTTTAAATACCGTTTTTAAGGGTATGGTGTGACTTTTGGAAGGAGCCCCACACTTTTTTTTCTTTTCTTTATTTAAATGGGGTCCCTCATCACCTAAAATGAAACAATAAAAATGACAAAATCCTTTAAATATCGTACCTGGGGGATCCCCTTAAACTGCCTGTAAAGTGGCACATCTGTACAATGTATAGAACCTGCTGCAGCAAAAGTGACATTTGTAAAGAAAAAATTACATTTAAAAAGTAAAACATGTGTGTGGTTCCCCCTCCCAAAGAATACCAGACCCTTTAGGTCTGGTAGGAATGATAAGAGGGACCCCATTTAAAGAAAGAAAAGAAAAAAAGTGTGGGGCTCCTTCCAAAAGTCATACCAGACCCTTGAGGTCTGGTAGGAATGTTAGGAGTGACCCCATGTTAAAAAAAAAAAAAAGTGTGTGGGGTTCCCTCTCAAACTCATACCAGGCCCTTAAGGTCTGCCAGGAATTTTAAGGAGGAACCCCGACCCCAGAACCTTGTTCCGAACACAGGCCTGACAGGGCTGGAAAGGGGGCCGACGAGCGAGCGCCCCCCTCCCTCCCTTCCATTTTTCAAGGGTCGCCCCTGGAAAAGCACCTTGTCCCTGTGACGATAGGGATAAGTGCCTCTTCCGCACAAGCCCTGGGGCGTTGGTTGTGGGGGTGCCGGCAGGGGGGAGGCTTATTCACATCAGGGTACCCCCGCCCACTTGCAACAAACTCTCGCCGCAGAATGGCATTTTGACAGATGCTGGCAACACATACAAAAAATTGGGGGAGCTAGCGGTGACAGCTAGCTCCGCCCAACTGTCTACAGTTGTACTGCATCTGACAGGTAAGCCATGATTGGGCAAAGTCATTATGACTTTGCCCAATCATGGCTCTTACAGAGTACTTACATGGCTCTTACAGAGTTCTGGGCCCTGAGAGGGCAAAGTCTTGCACCTGACCAGTGGTCAAGTGCAAGGCTTCAGCCAATCAGGGCTTCACAAGGCGCAGTGCCTTGTGGGGCGCTCGGCAGGTGAATAGCCCGCCGAACGCCCTGACAGTTTGTGTGTTCGCTGAACACACAAACTGCTGATGTTTGAGTCGAACTCACGTTCGATTCGAACATCGAGCCCGTGCCTAGTCATGATAGAGGAATGATATATGGGATAGACATAGATACCTACTGTATACAGTATATGGGGTTAATAAACCATCATTAGTGCAGCTGCTGTGTTCAATATCTGCGTCTGCCCCCCCCATCCTCTATTGTCAAGTAAACAGCCAAAATATTGACAATTCATTACAATTTTCATACTTTCCCCCAAGAAGATTAGCTAAAGTGGTCACACAGAAAAAAAAGTTATGTACTGTATTAGAAAATACATGTTTTCCCCAGAAATATTACAGGACATGCTGCACCTTCTGTGTTTGCTATTTCAACAACCTTTCTTGGTCCAGAGTCCCCAAGATCTAAAATTGGCCAAAGAAAGGAGGTATATAATGTTGGAAATGTGTTAGAGAACCTTTAGTTAATCCATCCCCCCACTCCAAAGAAAAATAAACTCTGCAACCACCATAATCATTTGCAGTAGTTAGTTTGTGGCAGATTGTCACCAGTACAACAAGTTTTGGAGTCATTTTATCAAACCAAAGGTGGGAAAATGTTGATTGACTCACTCTTCCCTATTGCTGATCAAAAGTACTGTATGTGATGAAGTTAAATAGAATAATTTAGGGATGCACAGATACTTTTCGAGTACCAGTGCAGATACTTGGCATTTTCATGGGAACTACCAGGGCTGCAGCGGTTGCAGCTGGGACCTGGCTCTGGCGCTCCACCTCTGTCCTGAAATCGTTAGTCTGTATTGTTTTAGAAAAACTGTCACATGACAATAAACAAAAATGTATCAGTACTCATACTTGTAAGTACTCGGCAAGTACCAGTACTCGTACTCGCAAAACTGGTATCTGTGCATCCCTTTATTTATATTTATAAAAACAAAATCGTACATTAAAATAGAGATGTACAAATCCCAGGAGCTCCGTGTGCTCCTTACAGATGACAGCTGCCTCCTAATTTCTGAATTTTTCTCTAGTGTAGTCTTGGAGCTCAAAAGTATCGGTACATGTACTCGTACTTGTACCGAGTACTGTACTTGGTATCTGTGCAACCCTAGAATAATTTTAAGTATGCAGTTTGCAGTTTTGTTTATTTCAGTTATTTATTATTATTTATTATGAATCGGAGGAGTTTTATTGCTGGATAGGAAATCATTATTTACCTAAAGAAAAACTTATTTTTTTGGAAGGTTACCTAATTTTTGCTGTTCCAGACAAAATATACAATAAATGTTGAATCTTAGCCACTTTTTAGCTGTGTAAGAATATAGTTTGTTTAAAAGACATTCATTAATTACAAGTAGGCTATACTGCCTAGCAAAATCTGTTCATAAGAGCAGTGAAATGCACAACTATATTTACCACATTTGAGAACAAAAGCTCAATTTGAATCGCTGTTTGATGATTAAGGACTAGAAAAAAAGTATCTCCACATGAACACTTAATTATACATAATGAAACAGTATAGTGCTGAGTTCCTTTATGCAATTTCTTTGAGCCTTTACATCAAAGAAATATCAGTTCAGGTACAATATTTTGTTTTATGTTTAGCTAAGCATTTATTTCACAAGTTTCAATAATAGTTGCTCAGCAGTTGAACTAACGCATTGTGACCTCCTTTTGCCCCAGGATGCCAGCCGTCTTAGATGTTTAGGTATAAATCCAATCAGGGCATCATACATGAGATAACATCTAAAGTTTTAGGTATCCAATTTGTTTTTTTATTTATTTACAGAGGAGTAGTGTTCTGTAGGTTAAAATCAGCATGGGAATGTAGTCATATACATTTAACTGCGTATAAGAGTGTTCTCTGTAGATCACATTGAATTATCTGTACATATAGTCCTACCCTGGATACTGTGGCTCTGGCTCTAGAGAGGCAGAGCCAGCTGTCTGTCAGGCAGCCGGGTGAATCCTGGCAATATTGATGAGATCTTTCCTAGCTGCAACCTCGGGCTGCACTGTCAGCATGTAGCAGGAAATAGCAAATGCTCACTTTGGGTCACAGGAGTACATTCATAAAGCCACAAACTCCAAGATACAAGACATGTGGTGCCCCAACCAGCTCCAGCCAGTGTGCCATGCTGAATTCTTCCCAGCCACCAGCAAATTTACTCTGTGGGCCGTGTGAGATGTAACATCACTGTCCGTGCTTACTGGAGCATGTGTCTGTGGTAATGTGGAGCCTGCCACTGATCACATGGTCTAATAACACAGATATATTACCTTGCACATCCTGGTGGAGTGCAAGCATGGCCTTCTGGGCCCAAAAAAAGAAGCTGGGTACCTGCCATTGTAGTGCAACGCAGCCATAAACTTTATATAAATATATAAGCTAGAATAGGAGCATCTGCAAAGCGGGAAGTTCTGCAGATGGACATGGGGGAGATTAGGGGGCCTTTCGTTCTGGCCCGCATTTGTGGAAGAGACACCTACATAGTTAGGGATGATGCCAGAGACAGGGGGATGGGGTTAGGACACTTACTGGGAGCTTCAAGACTATAATTTGCTCTACTTAGCATGGCCACATGGTAACCCACTTCCCTGTTTGATGTGCCATAAGCTAGGTCCCTCAAACCCCTTGTCAGACTTCCCTCCCTATTGATTGAGGCCCCAGATGTAGCAGCAGATGCGGAACCGGCGGGAAATTCAAAAGTAAAAAATAGAAAGAAAAAAAAAGAGAAAAAATACTGAGATAATCAGACCTCCAGGGAGGTTAAGGCTTAATATTTACCCCTGGGGATTTCACACAATGTGGTCTTACTAATTATTATTATTATTATTATTACATAGTATTTATATAGCGCCAACAGTTTGTGCAGCGCTTTACAATATAAGGAAGACATTACAGTTACAATACAATTCAAGACAAGATGGTAAGGAGGGCCCTGCCCCTGAGGGCTTACAATCTAAAAGAGGAGTGGGAAATGATGAGGTAGCTGTGGGAATGAATTATGTGAGAATTTTTAGACATGTGCGATTTGTTTCTTTCCGAATCGAAAATCGGACGAATTTTCTGAAATTCGGACATTCGGATGTATCCGAATTCCGAATTACAGATATAACGAATGCAAACAAATCCGAATTTCCGTTTCCGAAATTCAGTAGCGGTAGTTCGTTCGAACGTTCGTTTCGTTTTCGTTTCTTATTAAAAAAACATTTTTCCCCCTCAAATGTCACTTTGCTGCAAACTAACGAACGCATGAACGAAACAAATAGGAAACGAAAACGGAACGGACTACCGCTACCGAATTCCGTCCGAATCCGAATTCCGAATCGACTTTCACACCCGAAACGAAATAACACAAATCCGAATTTAAAACGAAACTAAACAAATTTTTTGGCAGTGCACATGTCTACTAATTTTTAAAGATATACAGGTTAATTTACTAAAGAAGTTGAGAATGTTCACACCATGCCAATCATGGTGTCCAGCAATGTAAAACCACAACAATCATGATGCCGCATCACCCCCTACTTTAAAGTAAACATGAGGTAAATTAAGGGTGATGTAATTTGTAGGATATCCTGTCAAACGTATACTTTATTTACTTTTAAATTTCTTAGGACAATGTAAGTCCTAAAAGAGATGGCATAGCCCCTGTGTTAGCAATTGCTTTACTGTTATGGTTTTAAATACAACAGTTGGCATTAAATGACAATCAATAGGGGGGCGTGGCTAGCGCTCGAGCTGCATGGACGCTGCCTGAGTGAGCTCTGTGCAGCCTCGCGCCTAAGAGGCTATATCCAGCTACAATCAGCGGATCGGAGGACACCCACGGGCTCCACCACCTATAATACATCCGGGAGACATGACGAGGAAAAAGAAAAACGGCACCCGCCCGCGCCGGCTCACGGACTTTTTTGCCGCGCCGTCCCGCAAACGCGGTCAAGATGGCGGCGGCCCGTCCCATACAGCAGCACCAAAGGCCCCTCTGGCTGCAACGACTCCCCACATGACAGTGGAGCCCTCCCTGTCGCAGGGATCCGGGTCCGGATCATCGCAGTCCTCTGCTGGAGATGCCACGCCAGAGAACAGGAGCCCTGTGAAATCCAGGCCGCGGCTTACCTTAGCAAAGGAGGCCCAACCTGAGGTGAACAACATTAACTCCTCCCTGGAAGACACTAGAGAATGGATAGAGCCCCTGGAAGCCTTCCCTATCTCCCACAAGCCTATCTCAGATTCCACTCTCAAAGAGATGCTTTTATCCCTAAGAAGCTCCCTAACCACTGATATGCAGACCTTTGTGGCCCAATTTAAATCCGATCTACATCAACTGGGAGACAGGGTATCTCATATGGAAGACAAGATGGGGGAACTTGCTGATACCTTTAATGATTTGGTGGACTCACATAATGCTAGGGAGGAAGACCTAGACTGGATGAAAGCTAAAATGGCGGATCTTGAAGACAGATCACGCCGTAACAATCTCAAAATACGTGGCATACCAGAATCGGTCACCCAAGGGGACCTTCTCCACTACGTCCAGACCCTATTCCACCAAATACTCCCAGAGGCGTCCACCATAGATCTCATTATAGATCGCATACATCGTCTTCCTAAACCCTCCTTTCTACCAGATAAAGTGCTGAGAGATATTCTCTTGCGTATGCACTTCTTCCATGTGAAAGACAAAATTCTCCAAGCTGTCAGAGACGCTACCCAGATTCCTAAGCAATATACTCACTTACAATTTTTCACAGATCTATCCCAACACACTATGATGTTTAGGAGGGCACCTTCACTGTGATATCCCCAGATCAAGGCTTATCCCTCCTTAAAAAATGGGACATCCACCCGTCTGCTGAATCTACTCCCAGAGCAGAAGGCCCTACACGTAGCAACCCAAATGATTGGCGCTCTCCACGCCGTAATCGCAATTCTAAAACGACAGAGGGAGATCATGGCTGAGAGTCCTACAAGATCCGCAAGAATACCTTATGCCTCCTAGTGCCCCACTGCGTTCAAGAAACTCACTTTTCTATTTCTCATGCTCCACAGTGCTCCCATAAACATTTCCCACACACATACTTTGCCAACTCCCCCAACAAAACGAGAGGAGTGATGATTGCAGTACAAGACACAGTTAATTTCTTAGAGATCTCATCTTACAGTGACTCCAAAGGTCGATACTTAATACTGGTATGTAATATCAACTCCTCACTTTATACTATTGTGTGTATATACACACCCAACACCCATCAGATTCGTTTTTTAAACAAAATGTTCAAGAAACTTTCCACACTCCGCCAAGGCTCCACTGTGCTGTGTGGTGACTTTTAATGTTTCTCAAATGCTCTTTCCTGAAAATAGGAAAATGATTGAAAAAGCTATGGAGGAAAAAAAATGACAATCAATAGCTGACAATAAAAATATTACGACACATAGGTGCATATATACTGTAGATTAGACATATTTGCTAGGTGTGTGGGGTGTCTGAATCCTTGCTAAAGGCTGAAAGGAAGGGCCTAGAGCCTTGAAAGTGACTCATAGGGCTTTTATTATTATATTATTTTGCATATACTGTTTTCTGGGTGCAATATATGCTACACTCTCTGGAACTTAAGGGTGTCTGGAAATTGCTTAATGTGTGTTCTGCACACCATTTTCCCCAATATCTACTGTATATTAATAATGTATAACATCATTGTCCAAATTTGACATTCCCGCTTGTTTCAAGGTATTCCCCGAGCATGTTATTTAGAGGGAAACTCTACTTTTCAATTTTTGTAATTTAATGTTATTAAAAATGATCTTTCTATTTAAAACTGCATCTTCTGTAATTTTCTAAAACTGCCAAAAAATTAAATGCTGATGAAGACCTGGAGGTATTCTGTACACAGTTGGTGTGCAAAACACTCCCAGAAATGTAATTTCCTGCTTCTGTGATTCGCTGACTGATTGACAGATGTCTGCATCAATATTCACAATAAACTTTTAAGCATCCCTTACAATAGAAATTTCCTTTTGGTGACAATGGTGACATATTCCCTTAATTCATTAATTACTACAAACACTGCACCTTTCCTGGAATGTCCACCAGCTGAAACCCCCACTCCCATTCAGGAATCAGTTTGGAAAGGACATTCTAAAACAAACAGCTTTTTCTTCAGAACAGAAACAGGTAGGAATCTGCAACAACATTTACATCAACAAAAGTGGAGTTATTCTTTAAATTCTTTATTGTGTCTTCAATGTTACCCTCTAAATTGCATGACAAGACGCTCCCCCCACTCTGCAGAATAAAACATTTTTTTTTTTGCATTGGCACATGTTCCCTATGGCATTGCCAAGCTTACCATGCCCCCTTTTTTTAACAAAAGCTTTAAAACTGGCCTTGAAAATGACCAGACAAAAAAATAACAACATTAGCCTCCCATGGATTTTATTAAGGACTTTGCGCAAAGATCTGGGGATTTTTTACATTTCTGCCTTACTGGGCAGATTTCTTCCTTTCTAATAAACACAACAGTAAACTAAGAGCACAGAGGGAAGAGAATTCCTCCCTGAGAAAGTTATTTCCACTCTATTCCTGTTTTGGTGACAATTAAAAAATGTTTAATTTCCCATCACTTTCTTTCTCACTGACAACAATCACCAGCCCAAATAGAGAATCTCTCTAGTAGGCACACAGACAATAATAAAATCTTAACTGTTGCACTAATACTTCCCTATTCCATCCAAAACAAATTATACATGTTGTTTATACATACACTTTCATATACAGTACATAAAAGGTCTTTGCAGTAATTATATGCAATATGCATTTTTAACTTTGCAACTAAAACTAATAAAAGTTAATGTAAAAAAGGTTGTTTGGAGCTTTAAAAGTAATTTGTATAACCCTATCAGGATTTTTTTTGCCAGTAAATAATATACAGAAGAGCATTTATGTGAAAGAGTAAAGGCCATTTTTGCTCCCCAATTCAAATTGTAGTATGAAGGGTTAATGTCCTGTTCTGAGTAAAGTCCATATTTAGTGTACATTTTTTAAATAAAAGTGTGTGTGAGTGAGGTGTCAGGTTCACCCTTCAGTTCAGTCAAACTGAAGGGCTGCTGTACAGGCTATGCACAATAGACCTACAGGAGCCGAAGGCGGCCAAGCAGCTCAGCAGAGCCAGAGGCATATGCTTTGGCTCGACTGAGCCAAAGTGAC
Organism: Nanorana parkeri; assembly: GCF_000935625.1. Classification (NCBI taxonomy): domain Eukaryota; kingdom Metazoa; phylum Chordata; class Amphibia; order Anura; family Dicroglossidae; genus Nanorana; species Nanorana parkeri. The sequence continues at coordinate 1,932,123 of NW_017306404.1, read as the reverse complement.
AGCCCAAGCGGGGAGAATGGCTTGCCATTCTACTTACAAATGACAGCTGGGCAGAGCCAGCCATGATCTCAAATGACCTGGGGATGCTGATCTGTCATTAAACAATAACAACTGGCAGACCCAGCCGTTACGTCACACTCCGCCCAGTTGTTATTCATTAGCCGGGACCTGCTAGAAGACTCTAGCAGGTGCCGGCCAATAGGAAACAGTTTCTTAGTTTTCCTTCATTTAAAAACGATTTTTCAACTTTTTCTTTTTTTAATTTATTTCACTTATTTTCTATTCTGCTCTTTACCTCGGACGTACCGAGCAGAATAGCCGAGCAGAATGCCACTCGGCAGCATTCAGCTATTTCCTCACTGCCGTTCGGCCCCTATGAGAGTGAGTGAGCTTCCGGAGCTTTGGCACAGCCGATCCAGATGTTGGATCAGCTGAGTCAAAGTCCCTCTGTACTTTGGCTCAGCCAAATAAATATGTATTTATTGTATTATGCGTGTGTCTGTAAACTGTTAGCTCTGAATCTTCACCTACTTAAGTTACCATGAATTATGGTCCTTTGTCTTGTTGAAATTCATAAAAAGGTTAAACTGGATTCTAACTGGACCCTAGCCCCTCAGTAAGTTAT
>NW_017306404.1:1930445-1931130 GCF_000935625.1 Nanorana parkeri | reverse complement strand
ACCTCATACAAGCGATCCGGTTCTATAGCCGCCGGATCACTTGTATATTAACGTGCATCGCTGCCTGTTTTCAAATAGCGGCGATTTCCCACTCGCGCGCGGAGCGCCCGAGTGGGCGGATGTAACAGGGCGTGTATACACGCCCAGTTACATCCAAGAAGCCTGGTAGTTAAGGGCCTGTGCAAACCCTGCTCAAAGCAGGTCAAATGCAGTTTGGAAGGAGGTCAATTGAAGGTCAAACAAACCTGTCAATTATTCTGAATGACATCAGAAATGTTTCAAACTAATGACAAACTTGACACATGCCCTGAGGCTGCCTATACCACTTACTTTTCTATGCTCTCTTCCAACCTTCCTGCAAATATAGTGCGGTTAGGTATAAACATGACACTACTTCAGAGGAAAAATGTTCTCACTCATTAGACAGGCAGTACCCTGCATGTCCAATGTTCTTGGAATAAGACCTTAAAGTAGTATTAAGGTCTGGGCATTTTTTACCTTAATGCAATATCTGCATTAGAGTAAAAACAGCCCAGCACCTTTTTTTTACTCCAGTCCCCCCCACCCTTACCTGTCACCTGCGTTCGTCCCGCTGCCGGTCCGAAGTGATCCTCTGTTCCCCGAACTTCTGGGTTGCGGGGGGAGGATACTGATGACAGAGGAGCAATAGGCTCTTTCTGCCATC
>NW_017306404.1:1879723-1930388 GCF_000935625.1 Nanorana parkeri | reverse complement strand
TTCTCGCATAGAAGAAAAACAGCCCAACCCCCTTTTTTTTCCCCCAGCCCCCCCCCCCCAGTCTCCCCCACACTTACCTCTCAGATGTGCTCACCCAAGCCGCCGGTCACGAAGCGATCCTCCATACCCCGCACTTTCGGGTTGCAGGGAGGATACTGATGGCAGAGGAGCCACAGGCTCCTTCTGCCATCAATCAAATAAGGAAGGGGCGTGGCCTGCCACAGAGCTGTCTGTGTCTATAGACGCACACAGCCGCTGCAGGGACGAGTGTGCACGGGTGCCTCCACTAGAACGATAGTGGCACCCGTGCAGAGGGCAGGGGGAAGAGCATGGCGGGGACCCACTAGAAAACGAGGAATGAAGAACTGTAAAAAAAAAAACAGCCTCCAGCAAAGGAGGGTCTCCTTAACCGCTTCCCCGCTGGCTGTTGTAAAAAACGGCCAGCAGGGAGCTTCCTGGATGCAACAGGCAGTGTATATACGGCCTGTTTGCCCCGCCCACTCGTGCGTGCTGTGCGGCACGTGCGAGCGGGAAATACACAAAATTTAAAAACAGGCAGCGATGCCTGATAACATACAAGCTATCCACCAGCTATAGATCGCTTGTATAATCTGCCGGCCCGTGCCCCCCCTCTCTCTGCGCCCCCCCCCTCCCGCTGTCACGCTGGTCCTGGGCTCCGCTGTGCCCGGTGCGAGCCCGGGACCAGCATAGTGCCTCTCTGACAAGGGATCAGAGGGAGGTCGGTACACGATCTCCCTCCGGTCCCCTCTCTAGTGTCAGAATGCGGAAGTGATATTACACATCTGTCACATCTTTTGCTATCACATAGGGGGGTTCCTTAGCCACCTATGTGATAACAATAAAGTTAAGTGGGGGGAAATAGGAAACAAATTTCCCCAAAGAAATTTAGTTAAAAAAAAAGAAAAATATTATTTTTTATGTGTAAGTCCCCACCCATACATACATGCATGCAAACATGCGTCAGGTGCGCATACCTGCAAAAACGACGATTGCGCCCATTCCGCCGCACATGTTACATATCTCCATGAACGTCGCAGTGAGAGCAATAATTTTAGGGCCATCAATCACTGATAACGCTAAACTGATGAGCTGTAAAAGCTTTTAAAGTGTCGCCTATGGTCAATTTTGGGTATGGTAGTTTTTTGCGATTTCCCTGGTCCAGGCAATTTTTAAGCTTGACATTGTTGGTGTCTATTTACCCGAAGTGACCCCATCTTTTATATTTTACCCAAATATTGGGTAATAATAATTATTTCTTAACATAATGTAAAAAAAAACCTTTTTTCTTTTCAAAATATTTGTAAATATTGTAAAAAATAAAACCTGCAGTGGTGATTAAATACCACCAAAAGAAAGCTCTATCTGTCCCCAAAAATGATATAAAATTCATTTAATTACAGCATTGCATGACGGAATAAATGTCAGTCAAAGTACTGCAGCGCTGAATAGTGAAAAATGGACTGGCCCGGAAGGGGGTGTAAACACCTGGTCTTCAAGCGGTTAAAGGAGAAATTAAAAAAAAATTGGCTTTAATATCACTTTAAGGAAAGAAAATTGCAAAATAAAACAACAACTGAGCCTTTACCTTGGCAAATGACTCTTCTAAAGTAAATATATTCACCTGAACACCTGTCTAAATTGCAGGACCCATATTTCTCTCATGACAGATTTCCTTTAATAAACTATAATTTCCTCTCATGTATGGATACAAAGCCATCTCTGCATAAGCTTTAATTTCGTAACAAAAAAAAAAATCAAAAATGTATCTTCCTAGAAAAAAAAATATATTTATTTCAAATAAGACACTATCAAAAATATAAAATAAATTGAATGCTTTCTGGTGTAATTATTAGGAAAAATCAGTGATATTTCACAAACCTTATTGAAACCAAGAACACATTTTAGGTGCCATATAAATATACTGCTGACAGTTATGAAGTGCATTACTAATGCTTTAAAGCCAATGACTAGCTTTTTTCATATTTTCACTTAGACTGTTGTAATTCATCAAAGACATAACTTTAATTAATCTCTTTTGGCCCATTGATGCTGTTCCCTTTAAAACACCAGATTACTAGAAATAGAATGTGTTCAAATGAAACGTTGAAAATTTGCAATCTCCACAATCACATTTATTTTCATTAGGAATAAGAAATGGAACCATTTGAAGATGAATTGTATATCCATGAGTACATTTTTTATCACAAAATGCACTTTTGAAAATTAAAAGCTTCTTCGTCATGTTCTCTGCTAGGTAGAAAAAATTAAACAACTGGGAAAACAAACAAGCTTCTTTTTTTTGTGAGTTGTGAAAGTTTCACTTGAAATCCAAATTTTTCTCTTTTTTTCCTTTTTTTTCTTTCTCATCTACCATCTTGTCAAAAGATATATGTTTCTCTTTCGATGAAAGGATAAATCATACAAGAAAAATGAAAAGTGCTTTCAGACTCTCAAAGAATGTGTTTTGATGACCATGTATCATTGTGAATTGAACAAGAGCTTGCACACATCAGAAAGAGATCATGAATTATGGAGGGTTGGAATCGTGAAGTAGACAGTAAAGCTGTTAGAAGTAGATTTGGTATATCATTAAGCACAGTAAAATTGTATGTCTTACTCAAACACAAAACTTTTTATTAAGAAAAAAGATCATTCCAAAATGAAACATTTTTGTTTCATTGAACATCAAAAGATACATTTTTGTGCAGCATGACTTAATGTTTTTTACTGTAAAATATCCAAAGACATACAAATAAGTATAACGATTTGTAAGGTTTCATTTTGCTTCGATTTTGCCTGCTGATACAAGATTATCTTACTTTTTCAAAGCACTCCTTATAATATATTTATATGCCTGTTTATCTTGCCAGTAGAACCATTGCATAGGCAATTCATTTGGTAGGGGGTAGACATGTAAGCTACAGAAAAATTCAGTTTGGTTCGGATATTTCCTTCGTTAGTCTCAGATGAGTTTAAAAATATTCACTGCAAATACCACAGAAAACCATATACATATATTAATACTAAAGCTAAATCTCCTAGACCCAAATGGCATTCGGGATCCGAATTTCTGAATCTGGGTCAGGGAGCCATATGCAGATATTACTAAAGCTGAGGCTCCCAGATCCGAATGGCATTCAGGAGCTTCTGAATAGTGATGGGCTGTATGTTCGAATCGAACATAGGTTCGACTCGAACATAGCCTGTTCTAGCGTTCGCTGAATGCCGAACATTGCGGGATGTTCGCGGTCTATTCGACCGCGGAACATCCCACAATGCACTGCGCCCTCCGAAACTGAAATTGGCCACAGTCTTGCACCTGACCGCAGGTCAGGTGCAAGACTGTGCCAATCAGGGCTCAGTACACATTTAGAGCCATGATTGGGCAAAGTCATGATGACTATGCCCAATCATGTCTCACAGCTAAGTCCCTGCAGCACACTATATAAGGCTGCTGACACCGCGGCCCTATGTAGTGTGTTGTAGGAGATAGAGAGAGAGAGTGTTATAGCAGATATATATATATATAGATATCTATATAGATATCTATACAGATATCTACAGGTATTCCTCACTTAACGACCGAGTTCCGTTCCTACGACCAGGTCGTTAAACGGATTGGTCGTTAAGTGAGGAACTCTATACAGTACTATACTGCATTAGTACAGTACTGTATAGCGTTGCCGATGTACAGTACCGAACAGTGTACTGTACATCCGGCAATGGAAATACTTACCGAGACCTGCAGTGAAGATCGGGGGATGTCACTTCCGCCGGCGACCCGTCGCACTGACGCTGAAGGTCGGAGGTCGATCGGCGGTCCGTCGTAAGTGCGAGTGGTCGCAAAACAGGTAAGTCGGTAAGTGAGGAACATCTGTATATAGATATCTATATATATATCTGGTAGGAATGTTAGGAGAATGCCAATTCAAAAGTAAAGAAAAAAAAATATTAATCCATTACTCTCCCTGCCCTGGATTAGAACCTGCGACCTTGACAAGGGCAAACCTGTCCTCTAACCACTACACTATTACCTCTGTACTTTAACCATAGAAATGTTGTAGGGGGAAAATGCTGTCATTTTTTTTTCCTAATGTCGTTTTGCTGCAACGAAATTCGTCCAATAACGAATTTCGGGAAATCGGGAATTTCGGATTTGTTTGCATTCGTCTTAGCTGTAATTCGGAATTCGGATGCATCCGAATCTTTGAATTTCCGAAAATTCGTCCGAAATGAATTTCGGAACGAACCGAATCGCATATGTCTAGTTGGCAGGACTGCTGCATTTTGCCTTGTATGTCTATATCCCTCTGTCCTCTCTCCTTACAGCATGCCTGCTGATAAGCCAACCCCTGCAAAAGACCAGCATCGACTGAGAAGGTGAGCGACCTCCTACTGGATACCATTATTATTTTTGTTTTTTTGCATACTGACATGACCTCTTCATGTTCAGCCCATCCAGGTCTGGGATGGACAGTTCTAGACCCCCCCCTGTAGAGATTCTTCCTCATTTTCAAGACGCAGATCACCCTCTAGAGAAAGTTTTGTGTCTCGTCATCCTTGTCAAGCACGGTCCCACTCCCAGCCGGTACAGTGCTGAATGTGCCAGAATAGAGCCCTTCCAGGCAAAACGGCATGTGTGTCCTGCTTTGCTGATGCCACCAGGAATACGGGAAATGATAGCCAACTCAGAATATCGGTCCTCGGACAATGAGGAAGAGGAGCCGGATGTCTTCGACTTTGCATCAGTGCCTTCATTTATAAAGACTGTGAGGCACGCTCTTCTATGGGAAGATGATGTGGTGGAACCTGACCACAAGCGGAAGTTTTTCAAACACATTAAGAAAGAACCCTGTACTTTTCCATTCTTCGAGGAGATTAAAGATCTCATCCAGAGGAATGGGAGCATGTGGAGCGCAAGTCAGGACCGCGTAACCGTTTTGCAAAATGATACCCCTTCAAGAAGGATGAAGTTAAGTACTTGGATGAATCTCCAGTAGTTGATGCCGCCTTAATGAGGCTGGCGAGACATGTAACACTGCCCCTTGATGATGCGGTAACCTTCCGTGATATCCTAGATAGGTGCATTGATCTGGATTTTAAAAAGGTATACCTCAAAGGCCCTTGAGGTTTGGGTGACAAAAGCTGAGACAGCGATCTCCAGCGATCTCGGTAAAGCTGAGATTATGGAGTCTCTCAGGCACATCAGACTTGCCTCAGCCTTTGTTTCAGAAGCAGCAGTGGACCTTGTTCGCTTAATGGCTCGAATCATGCTATCAGCAGTAACGGGTAAATGAGCCCTTTGGTTATGACCTCCAAGTAGGGATGGTGCAAGATCCTCTTTGAGGGTCAGTCCCTCTTTGGGAACAAGTTGGAAACGGCCATCTCTAAAGCAACAGGAGGGAAGTCCAGCTTCATCACACTGGACCGACGGCTTCTTCGCCTGAAGAATGCACGCTTCAAAGGCCGAGCACCGCAATTTAATAGGGACACAACGTCCTACAAGCCCGGGAAGGAGTATCGTAGGCCATGGAAGACCTCAGGAGCTAGAGCCAAGAGGACCCCCCCCGAGCTTGGCGCCTGAGTGCCCGAAGTCCTTTTGAAAATGTGCCCGCCCCTACCTGCCTTGTGGGAGCCAGACTTGCCAGGTTCCGGCAGGTTTGGGCAGACAATGTGAAGGACCAGTGGGTGGTGTCCACCATTTCGGTCGGACATATGTGGAGGTTCCACAGAATGCCAGGTACACGAGTCGTGTCTACCAGGGTTCCCGCTGGTGTGCATCAGAGGGCCATATTAGAGGCCTACATTCAGACCCTGTTACGACAAGGAGCAGCGATAGAGGTGCCGGCCCGGGAATGATTTTTGGGGGTGTATTCCCCGTTGTTTCTGGTCCAGAAAAAGAGCAGGGAATGGAGGCCCGTTATCAACCTCAGGTGGCTCAACAAACACATTTTGAGGGAACACTTCAAGATGGAGTCTCTCCCTACCATCTTAAAGATGATCCATAGACTTGAAAGATGCATACATTCATGTGCCGGTGCACCCGTGGTTCCAGTGCTTCCTTTGCTTCTCAGTGGGACTACAACACCTACAGTTCATTTGTTTGTCCTTTGGCCTCACGACATCACCAAGGGTTTTTACGAAGGTATTGTTGGCCCTGGTGGCTTATTTGCGAGAGCAGGGGGTGAGAATTCTCCACTATTTGGACGACATCCTGATACTCAACCAGGATCGGGAGCAGTTGCTGATCCACCGGGATCTGGTTCTCACCACCCTAAACGCCTTAGGTTGGCTGATCAACAGAGAAAAGAGTCATCTTTCCCCCACACAGGATCTTGTATACCTAGGGGCCAGGGTGGATACGGTGAGGGCCTCCATTGCTCTACCTCCGGAGAAGGTGCCGATCATTCGGCAGGGGATTTCCAAAGCCCTGGGGGCTACGACCCTTTCGGCAAGACAGTGCTTACTGGTGGTCGACACTATGATCGCAACTACCCCCATGGTGAAATGGGCCCTATGGAGGGCCAGGGGGTTTCAGAACGGCTTTCTCCGACGATGGCGCACAGAGCTTCTGGAGCCCATCCATGAAACAAAGTCTGTTGTGGTGGCTTCAAGACGACAACCTCCTATGCAGCCATTCTCTTCTTCTGACGCAGTGGGTTGTGATCACGACGGATGCCAGCAATACAGGCTGGGGTGCCGTCTTTCTGACTCAGACGTCGCAAGGGACGTGGAACTTCCCGGCAGCAGCCACAGTACCAAACATATTGGAACTGAGGGCGACCTTTTCAGGCTCTTCGGGCATTCAGAGCCTTGATCGAGGGTCGCTCAGTTCTCCTACGCATGGACAACACTACAGCAGTAGCATACGTCAAGCGTCAGGGTGGCACACACAGTCTCACGCTCACGCGGGAAGTCGCTCCAATCATGTCATGGACCCAAGAACACCTCAGTCTGCTTTCAGCGATATACGTGCCCGGGAAGGACAATGTCCAAGCGGACTTCTTATCCAGGAGGGACTTAGACAACAACGAATGGTCTCTGTCTCCCCAAGTCTTCCAGACTCTGATGGAGTGGGCTTTTGTTCCACAAGTAGACCTGTTTGCATCACGGGACAATGCAAAGGTGCCAACATTCTTCTCCTGACGGACGCACTGACCCAGTGCCTCTCATTCTGGCCTTCCTGAGAAGACTCCAGAGAGAGAGGGTCCTAATTCTGGCAGTTATTCCGAACTGGCCACGTGGCCCTTGGTACTTCTCAGGGAGCTGACTGTGAATGGGCCATCTCCCCTGCTGCTGTCCAGAGATCTGCTGACGCAGGGCCCATTTTTCCACCCGGCACCCGAGAACCTCTGTCTGATGGCCTGGATGTTGAGAGGCAGCGGTTAGAGGACAAGGGATGTTCAGCCACTGTCTGTCGTGTCTACACTGCTTAAAGCCAGGAAGGCAAGCACCAACAAGTCCTACAGTAGAGTATGGACTAAGTTTGCCGAGTTTGTATCCCAACAGGGATTCTCCCCAGAAGCCCCACGGGTCACGCATATCCTTGATTTTCTACAGAGGGGACTCAACATGCAGTTGAGTTCCAGTACTCTCAAGGGACATGTGTCAGCTCTATCTGCCTTCACGGGGAAATTGTGAAACTTTTCAGAGCTGTCATCCGGTTGAGGCCTCCCAGGAAGCTGCTATTTCCAAAGTGGGACCTCCCACTTGTCTTGGATTTCCTGGCATTAGACCTCTTTGAGGCGGATGTCTCATTAGAGCTTCTAACCTACAAAACATTTTATTTGATGGGCATATCCTCGGCCAGGAGGGTTTCTGAGCTTGGAGCCCTCAGCTACAAAAAAACACCTTTTTTGCTGACAGGGTAGTGTGGGTACCCATGCTGGGGTTTGTGCCTAAGGTAGCATCCAAATTTCATCTTCTGCTGGAGATTGTGCTACCTACCCTTGACTCACAGGTGGAAGGTCTGGGTAGCAGACTGGATGTCGGTGGTACACTAAGCCGATATATTTCAGCTACAGCAAGCATCCGCTCCACAGATCACTTGTTCGTAACACCTTCGGGAGTGAAGAAGGGCCCTAGAGCATCCCTCCGCATGATGGCCTCCTGGATGGTGAAGGGTATCTCCTCGGCCTATAAGTCCAAGGGGTTGGCTACTCCTGCGTCAGTCACAGCACGCTCTGCACGTGGCATTTCCGCCTCATGGGTGGATTCTAACCTGGTGTCACCTGAAACGATATGCAAAGCGGCCACTTGGTCCTCGGTGCACACGTTCATGAAGCATTACTGCGTGGAGCTCGCTGCATTAACGACAGTCGGGTTTGGACGCAGTGTTCTGTCTTCGGTTCATGCTGTATAAGATTAAAAAGCAGCATTATATTTTCTGCAATTACCTGCACGTGTTTTGGTCTAGTTATTTCCCATTTGTGTGCTGACATGGAGCGGTCAGGGAAATCAGGAAAATTGTATTTCATACTTACCGCAATATTCCTTTCCTGACCGCTCCATGGCAGCACAGGGTTCCCGCTCAGCCGGAGTACTAGTCACGTAACGCTGGATGCTGCTGGGGGTGTCATTTTTATGAGAGTTAAGAGCCTATCAGAGTGGTGGGGAGGCGGAGCTCTCCCATTTGTGTGCTGCCATGGAGCGGTCAAGAAAGGAAAATTGCAGTGAGTATGGAATACAATTTTCCTGATTTTTTAAAAGTGTTTTTTTTTCATTGATACATGTCCCCCAGGGCAATACCCGGATCCCCATACACTTTTTATGGCCAATAAATTGCATATAAGGTTTCAAAATGGGGACATTTAATTTTCTGAGTTCTACCCCCATAGACTTACATTGAGTTCTAAGTTCAAATTAGAACTTTTTCCATGTTCGAAAATTCGAATTAGAACCGAACACGGGGGTGTTCGGCTCATCCCTACTTCTGAATGCAATTCCGAAATTCGGATCACGAGTGCTATTTGGGTCTGGGAGCCGTATACATATATTACTAAAGCTGAGGCTCACAGACCCGAATGGCATTCGGGAGCTCCCAAATGCAATTTGGAATTTCGGATCCCGAATGCCATTCGGATCTAGGAGCTTCAGCTTTAGTATTATATGTATATACTGTATACAGTATGGCTCCCATGTTGCCGTAATGAAAATTCATGTTCAGACCCATTTGGATGCATTAAACCTAAAAACACATCTGATTGGCCAGAAACGTCACATGTCTGATTCAGTTTAGTTTTTGAATGAAATTCGGACAGAATCCAAAATTCGGAAATGGAAATTCGGATTAGGACACATTCGGATGCATTGGGATTTGGAAATTCAGATGTGTCCAAATTTCAGAAAATTCATACGAATTTTGATTCGGAACAAAACAAATCACACATGTCTAATAGGGTGACAACGCTCATCTTTCCACAATGAAATCATTGCAGCACTGTCCCCTTTGCTGCAACTTTAGCTGCTTAGATGTTGGTAATGTTGATAACTCTATCAGTGAATAGGCATGCCTGGCACCAACCACAGCTCTTTAGAATGACAGCATATTGACATATCTGTAGGAGCTTAGGTTTATGATGTAAAAGCCTTGCCCAGTCCCTCCAGCACTAAAGCAGGATGCAGGGGAAATCCAACTTCTGAGCTATATTTACCTTTACAAAATAAGTCATTAAGACATTTGCAATATCAAACTGTAATGAAAATGTCCCTTTCATTCATTCTCTAAAAGGAAGAGGCTGGAGGTTTTAGATAGAATTGAGTATTTATTTTGGTCCCTAAACTTCTGTGGGTACCCTCCTCTACAGGTGACTGCAGCAACTATACGGGGCTAACCTTGAAGGCACAATTATGTGCAAGGAAACACATGCTCACCTTATTTGGTAAGATGAGTGAAAAACCTAGACAGGCAGAGAGGTCAACAAGAAATCTGTTTCAGCAGGTGCTGCAGCACTGCAGTATATTTATGGACAGTGGCAAATGCAGCAACACTATGTTAGCAAGAAAGAAAAAGGGAGTTGAAAAGTGGGATTTACTGACAGCTAGTAGTGAAGAATGAGCATGGGCAGTGTGCAAATCACTTTAATTGTGAAAAATTATGTCACCTTGACACCAAATATTCCCAGATGCACAGTGACTTCTACTGTGAATTTTACACATTACGTCTCTGCTCAGCTCCAGAGCACTCATAAACATTTTTATTTTATCCTTTAAAGTATATAGAAAACTATTCACTAATATGTCACGTTAATGTCATTTTCAAAAGTCATTTTCAGGAAACTTGTCCTGAGAAACAGAAACCATTGCTGCAATGCATGCACATAGAGAAGTGGCTGCAGGTGGTTAGCAGCACTGAGATGCAACAAAGGATGAACAAGAAGGTAAAAACAACTGTTTGATTAAAAAAAATTAAAAGGCAATTGTGTATGATACACAGTGCTTTAGCAAACTAGATTTAATTCAGTTAATATTTGCATCTATTCAACAGTTCCTATCCATGATAAAAATTGTAATATCCTCTCCCTGATCTTTTTTTTGCACGGAAAAACACACAAAACCAGAAAAAAATAATGACTAAGGCCGAGTAAGTCAGAAACACTTCAGTGGTTGTACTTTGTACAGATGCATGTGGAGTAAAGTTTGAATTTCTTTGGAAGATTATCGTGTGCTGGTTCCACAGTTTTTGAGCCTATTACTCCATAAGAGAGAGTCATCCATGCACGGAATGTGGATTGTGGGGACGCATGATAGGGGTGAGCTGTGCGCTTTGTGTTTTCAGTCCAGAAAAAAATAACACTTTAAAGATTGGGGTTGATTTACTAAAGAAGTTGTTAATCGTTAATTGAATATTCACATGATTTTCCAATCACATGAAAAGCACAATTCATGATTTTCCCATGATTAGATAATTGGAGGGAATAATCACACCATTTTTGGAGTGATGATTCTCAACTCCTTTACCAAATAATCCCAATAGTATCCCCAGTAGGACTAAAATTTAAGAGTCTATTCATGAAGCAGCCAAAGGATCTAGCCGTAGCTTCGGCTGATCCTTCGGCTAGCTCCGGCCCCAGGACCCCTTCGGTTCAGTAGAACCGTTCAGCTGGCCATTGGCTGTTCACAAGGGTCCTATTCTCTGAGAGGAACAGTACGTTTTTAAAAAACAATGTGTACATAACAGTGTGAGGTGTCCCTCAAAATTCATACCAGACACTTTTTTTTAAATTCTTTATTGACTGAGAAAAAAGTCATATACAAAAAAAAAACATTGTATGTGGTTACAGAGTATGGGCATAGATTCCACAGAACTCGTAATAAAACGTATTACTCCGCATCAAGGTAACATAACCCGACTGAAAAATAAAACACATCCGAATAATCATGCTTAGTACAGCTAAACAGCTTAGTACAGTCGTAGGTGCGTCAACCGTCCCATTCAGCCGTAACAATTCTGTACATTAAGGCTCTACGACTAAGTACTATTCTCGAGAGAAGACAATGTCTCTTGGTTGAAGAAAAGGTAATAGCAGAAAAAAGTGGGAAAGGGTGCAGAGAGGGTGCAGAGGGTCGGGTCCCGGCCGGGTCCCACGACATCCACCAGGGTCTAAGCGCCCACAAAAGTCGAGCGCCCCCTTAGTCATTCCCGGGGCTTACAGACCCTCCAGGTTCCTCATGGCAACCCCTGGGACAGAGTCCCGGTCAAACCGGCTTGTGAAGGTGGAGGGGAGTCCCGGGCAGAGATTCTATAGCACAGCCATGGGCTCCAGGTGGCATTAAAGCGAGCCTCCGTGTTTTTTAGCGTGGCAGTTAGGTCCTCAAGTTGGTATATATCTTGGACTCTGGAGAGCCATAAGCGGACTGAGGGTGGGAGGGGATCCCGCCATCTCAGGGGTATACACGCCCGAGCTGCATTCAACAGGTGATGTGTCAGGGAGCGTTTATACCTGGGGATCGAATGTTTAGTCAGATGCAGTAAACATGCTGCTGGGTTGTCCCTGTCGGGAGCTGCTGGAGGTAGTGTCTCCAGTCGTCGGGCTCGCCCATAGCCGAGGGCGCTGTAGGCCCGGAGGCCTCCGGGCCCAGGGAGCACTCATCATCAGGGAAGCGGGGCGTGAGGATGGGGGACGAGGGACCCCCCGGCCGGGATGCCGTCTCCCCCGCGGCCAGTGTCTGTGGTACCTGACCTGTACGCTTCCCTGGGGTGTTGCAGGAAGAGGCCGCGCCATGTTGTCCGGTGCGGGTGCCTCTCCCGATGACCGCGTCTTATAGAAGAACCGTTGAATATCGGAGCCCGGGGTCACCGCTGAAGCACCGGGTGTCCGTTTAGCTTGCGACATGCAGAGAGGGTGAGAGAATACAGTCCACAGAGTCCATTAACTGGTCAGGGGGAACAGAGCTCCGGCAACGTGCGTCTTCACTCGGCCATGTCTTAGCCACGCCCCCTCATACCAGACACTTATCCAATGGATGGTATGAGTTTTGAAGGCGTCAAAAAAAGCAGTTTGGCAAAGGATTTATCATGTAGCAACAGCAGTTTTTTGTTTTTCGACATCCTTGAAATAACATGCTTGGGAGATGCCTTAAATCTTTCTGTGGTATTATGGAACAGTAACATTTTCATGGTTAGTCTCAGTGAACCCCAAAATATATGAAAACATATTCCAACATAGCACACCATAAAACTAGAGCTAATATTTTTTTAAGAAATCGTGCAGCAAAAAAAGTTTGCAATGGACAGGACAGTATCTAATACCACTGAGCTCAAATCAAACACAAAAAGAAATTGTAAGACACAAAATCCCAGAAAATAAGGAAGCAAAGGGGTTGATTGACCAACGAGTTGGCAATCAGTATTAAAGTATAGCTACCTAGCTGACCCTAATCTCCTTCTGTGCAGTGTTTCAGCTTTCAGCTGTGCTTTTCCTACAACAGCATCCAATTCAGTGACACTATGGGGTTGATTTACTAACCTTATAAACACGCCACAAACAAGTATACACCTCTGTAGTGTGTTCCCTCCCAGCATGATCTATTGCTGGAATCTAGACACCTTTGTAGTGTGTACACACCCAGCAGGTGTGTTGTGCAAAGCCCTGCATGCATTGCAAGGTGATGTTGTGTAAATTAGCTCTACATTGTGTTGCTTGCGTTGATGAATGCAGGAATGTAAATGCATGAGCTAACCATTTTTGTCTAAAGTTTGAAGCAGCATTATATATGTATCATGTGCATGATTTTTCCATATATGGCATTAGTGGAAATATGCCTTTAGAGACTTTTGGTTGATAAATACGTTTTCCTGTGTAAAAATCACACGCACCTAGTGCGTGCGTGTGTTTAGGTTAGTAAATCACCCCCTATAACTGCTTTATGCACCTCCCCTTTATAGGGGGATGGCTTATCCAAAAGCCCCCTAATTGACCGTTCTAAGTCTGCTGGCTACAGTTTAAAGGGTATGCAGTGCATTGTGGATTCAAAAAATCTCCTGGGTAAATCTGCACAAAAATTAACTGAGACATTGGGGGTGATTTACTAACCTAAACACACGCACGCACCAGGTGTGTGTGATTTTTACACAGCAAAGCGTATTTATCAACCAAAAAGTCTCTATAAGCATATCATATGCATAATGTGCATGATTTTTCCATATATGGCATTAGTGGAAATATGCTTTTAGAGACTTTTTGGTTGATAAATACGTTTTCCTGTGTAAAAATCACACGCACCTAGTGCGTGCGTGTGTTTAGGTTAGTAAATCACCCCCTATAACTGCTTTATGCACCTCCCCTTTATAGGGGGATGGCTTATCCAAAAGCCCCCTAATTGACCGTTCTAAGTCTGCTGGCTACAGTTTAAAGGGTATGCAGTGCATTGTGGATTCAAAAAATCTCCTGGGTAAATCTGCACAAAAATTAACTGAGACATTGGGGGTGATTTACTAACCTAAACACACGCACGCACCAGGTGTGTGTGATTTTTACACAGCAAAGCGTATTTATCAACCAAAAAGTCTCTATAAGCATATTTCCACTAATGCCATATATGGAAAATCATGCACATGATGCATATATAATGCTGCTTCACAGTTTAGACAAAAATGGTTAGCTCATGCATTTACATTCCTGCATTCATCAACGCAAGCAACACAACGTAGAGCTAATTTACACAACATCACCTTGTAATTCAGGGCAGGGCTTTGCACAACACACCTGCTGGGTGTGTACACACTACAAAGGTGTTTAGATTCCACCCATAGATCATGCTGGGAGGGAACACACTACAGAGGTGTATACATGTTCATGGTGTGTTTATAAGGTTAGTAAAGCAACCCCATTGAATCTCCAACCTGTATGACTCACCTTAAACTCATGGTAGTAGCAAACCCAAACCTCATCCCTGCTAATACAGATATTCACAACCTTTAGGTAATGATTCTTTAATGAAAAAATAATATGTAATTCTATGAAAAAATTGAAATTCTTAAATGCTATTATAGCCACAAATCTTTGCTGCAAGCTATCCTTTTTTTAACACATTGCCATAGTTTGTATGCATTTTGCATAATGAGTGTTTATTAGAAGAGTGTTTGCAGTGCAGAAATATTGTATTCAGATTTATCTTTCCCTATTTAAATTTAAATGAAGACAAGGCAGAGGGCAACTGCATGGCTCAGCCCATCAATAAATTTGTATTTTAGATAAATTATAATATTTCGAAGCAATTGAACTCACTGAATAATATAATTATAATGTGAACATTGGAAGTAATTATGCTGTATATTTTTGTCATTGATGGAGGGCTATTTTTCAGTTTTCAGGACAATGTTCTTCAGAACAAAATGGAGTACTTGCCGCACATCTGTTGCTGCAGCTGCTTAATAATAGTTATGTTGTATATTCATTGCTTTTAGGCTGTGGACAGCTGTTCTCATCTTAGGCAGGCATGTGAAAGAAACCATCACTAAACCATATTTTAACTATCACAACCACTTTAATGGGCCATGTTTATGCATATTTCCTTTATACACATTTTTACATTTGGGAAAACATATTGCATCTCATTTAAAGGGGATGCAAATTTGCATTTGTATTTCTTTTCTTTTTTTCATGAAAAAGCACTTTGTTTACATAGCTCAATAGCACAAGCTGACATTTACACACAACTAAATGGGTCAGAGCAATGATCCCTTCACCCCCTTGCAATGCTGCAGTCTGACAATATACATGAGGATGTTGATAACCCACCCACATTCTGGGGCTTGATCAGAGGCAGAGGAAAGCCCCAGGCAGTGGGGTATAGGGTAAGTATTTCTCTCTGTCATATCCTCTCAGACTAAATGAGCATTAGAGCCTCATTACAGGGGAAAAACCAAAGGCTTATCAACTGGCATGAGTTCAGCTATAAAGTAAACAGCCTCTGCTGTGTTCTCTGTTTACAAAATCTACAATGCTCTGTGAATCCTGCATCAAAGATACACCCTACATTAGTTATGCATTCATAAAATAAAGACACCACCTAAAACTGGTAGAAAAAAAATTTGAACACAAGGGGCGAAGGGGGCTCTTCTCAGTTCGCGCGGTTAGGGTCTGGAACTCACTGCCTCAAGTGGTAATTTCCGCAATTAATCTGGAATCATTCAAGAGGCTTTTGGACGACTTTCTGAGAGACCGAAATGTACAAGGGTACAGGTAGTCTTAAGAATGAGAACACTCATGGACCTATACACACACACACACAACAGGTTGGACTTGATGGACTTATGTCTTTATTCAACCTCAAATAATATGTAACTATATGTAAATAGAAAACAAAATGATAAAAAGTCCAATTATTCTGTGTGCTTTAGAGTTTCAAGAGGAAACCCACAGACACACATTATTATTCATACAAATATAAGAAATAAAATACACAAGAACTTTAAATAAGTGATATGATAATTTTTTTCATAAAATCCTTACAAAGTATGTCAACTGCTCGCCATACTCCATCCTTCATACTTAAATTGAAGGTGGTTGGTTAGGAGGATGTCCTCATATGCCTGTTTCTTGACTAGTGTATGACAGTAACATCTTTGCCAGATGCTCCCGTATGAACATTATTCCTTTATAAAGACTTTGTTTGCTTTTGGTTTAAGTACTTTGTGTGAAATCATACCTCAGAGCTGTTTTTAGGGAACCAAGAAACCAGACTGAAACTTAAAGTGCAGGTTTAAAAAAATGAAAGGAGTTTATTGAAAACAATAATAAACATAAATGGCAAAAAACAATAGAGAAAGTCCAGGACATCATCAGTACCAAGCTAGGGGTTGGATGCCAAAATGGGTAGTCAGCCAAACCGGGTCAGGAACCAGTAGATCAGTCGGCCAGGCTCATACACGGAGAACAGGAACTGCAGAGCACTTGGTAGATCAGAACAAATGCAAGGGTGGAGACTGAATGGACAAGGTGAAGGTTAGATAGTGAACTGGTGCTTGCATCATCAGGCTGAGACAGTAATTTGTCAGGAGTTTTGCAAGTAGCAGCAGAATGATAATGTTGCGGGTTTGGATATAAGAGGGTGCCAAAGAGGAAGAGCAGTGTCAGAAACACTACAAGCAATACTGCAAGTGACTGGACAAGGAAGGGTGAGAGACCCTGACAGCTGTAGATTTGGAAGCTCTCCACATGTTTTCTTCTATGAAAAGTCAAAAAGATGTATAGTTTTTACTAATCAGCCTTATATACCCTTTCCCCACTAGGATAGAACATGGTAATGTTAATGATGATCTTTAAATCCCAACTCGGAGCTGCTGTTAAATTTACCAATGCAGTGAGTGCCCCCCACACTGCATTGGTTAAATGCTTTTTTGGCTGGGGGAATAGATACAAATACTCATGTTATTCCTTATTATCCTGGCAGCTGGCATTCTCCTTAAATAGATGTAGTAAGAGTTTTTTGGTACAACAGATTTTGTATGTCTTTTCTGGAAAAACAACAGCTATCCTTTTTCTATGGCATGCACAGTGCAGTGTACACTCTTGGCAGTGAGCAAGAGCCAGATGCCATGACAATGCAATCACGCATGTGTGAAAGTTGCCTCATCACTGGTTGACTAATCCCTGAATAAGGAAGATGCTGGGTGTGGAAAAAAATCAGATAGGATGGCAGCTGTGGTGACAGGGTTGCCTTTGCTAGAGGAGGGCAAACGCAAAGGCAATTGTGCCGTAAGGTGTGTTTGTGCTTCCATGTGCCCTTCCCTCAGTTCTACTTTAATAATGTAAAAAGAGTAGACATATGCATTCGGATTTGGACGAGCCTGCAAACCAATGAAAATCAGTTAATTCAACGGTTGGTCCAAATCCAAAATAACAAATGTATTATATGCCTGTATATATGAAAACTTTATTCGGGCATACATACATTTGATTTCAGAACGCGCAGCCGGTGTGTTCTGCGCATGCCTGCCGCCATCTTGGAGGCGGAGCGTATGAAATCACAGGACTGTGACGTCACACGATGAACGAGCGGTGACTGATGCGTTCTGCACCAAGATAGTGGCGCTCGATTATGCAGGCGCCGCCATCTTGGTGTATACCAAGATACACTCTAAGATGGCAGCGTGCATGAGCAGAACACGACGGCAGCCGATACGGCCGCCTTTCGTTCTGCAGTTTCAGCGTGCGGTTTTGGATTCGGAAGCTTGTTGCCTCCGAATTTGAAACAACATAAAAATTAATTTACTTTGAGGAAACTAATGAAATGTTTTTTGTTTAATTTGTTTTGTCTGAAAACATTTTTTTTTTTTTTGCCGTGCACATGTCTAAAAGAGAATAAGAATGCATCTGATTGTTTATTATGGAGTATCAATCTATTTATGGCTGTAGAAGATGAAGCATTCCATGTTTAGGATTTTAGCACACAGTACAGTCATGCAACAGGTTTGGTAAAACAAATGCTTAAAGACATTGGGTGACTCCCCATGGTTTTTCAAAACAGGTTCACAGCCTATCAAATGCTTGCAGAATATGAAACTCCTTGTGAGCATTAACTTAATGTCACTGATGGTCCATCTCCCATGGCTTGGGGGGACCTGAAGCCTCTTGGCTTCTAGTTAAGTAGCTGTTTGAATTCCTGATACATTATACTCTTGCCACAAAAAAGAAGCCCAGATGTGACCTGTTGTGATGTATTAATTAAAATACTTATACTATCATCAACTAAAGTTTTTGCATTGTAGTGTTTTTCAAATTTTTCATGGCCCACTGCATATTTATTCTAGTTCTAACATAAATGGGTCCTTTGGGCCTTCAAAAAATGTTTCAGTGCTGCAACTGTTTGCAGAACTAGAAAACACAACATTTTGGGCAAGAATATTACAACTATTTTTGAACTTAGAATAATGTATTTGCAGTTGCATGTGTAACAATTTATAAAATAACGTCTTATTTTCTGGACATTTTCAGAGATGCTAACAATTATGCAAACTTAACATTAAAGCCATATTTTATGTGTGACATGATGACTAATTAAATGTCCTCAGTATGTTTTCTGTTGTTTGCTTTAAGTAGATTCAGTGCCTACACTGTTACATTGCTATAAATATTAAAAGATGGCATAATTGATGTCTTCTTACATCCTGACAACACATTATAATTATCTTTGGCTATACGCAGGGAGGATAACAGCATGTAACACTTGAAGCAGGAATTTCACTTAGCAACTTGTGTAATGCTTATCAGAAAAAAATTGTCTTTTACTCTGTATGCAAAGTAGACATAAATGTATTTTTACATGTTGTAGTGTAATTGATGTGTCTTTATATCCCTGTTCAATGGCTAAATAGAAAAGTAAAAATACTATTTATGGTTAAGGCTAGGGATGAGTGAATCTGCTTGGGTTCAATTTGCACGGAGTTCATTGAATCCTGATTTGAACTTCTGAAACCCCAACATAGCATCAAATCCTATTAAAGTCTATAGGGGCAAATCTTGATTCTAAAATCTGCACATTTTCAAGGATAATAGGCAGACTATTGTCAACAAAAGGGCATGGGGAGCTGACTACTAACATTGGGGACATTTAACTAAGCAAAACATTTTAAAGGGTCCTTTTAACCTCCTTGGCAGTATTCCCGAGTGTGGCTCGGGGTTAATTTTCAGTACCATAAGCGGTAACCCCGAGCCACACTTGGGATTACAGCGCAGCGTCTTTTAACTTATCCACGATCCCCGCTGTGCCCTCCAGCCGATGCTGGCATCCGTCTTCCATCCCTTGCAAACATCCGCGTCGCAGGGGGCGGAACCGGCGGGAATTTTAAAAGTTAGAAAAATTAATTGTAAAAAATTTAAATAATCATACCGCCAGGGAGAGTAATGTGATTTCAAGGACACCATGGAAAAACACCAATCCCTTAAATTGCATGCTTGGAAGATTGCATTAATTTGTATGTAGTGCTACGGAACACCACAATTTTCATGGACAGCACCAGAGGCACCATATTTATTTTAACTTTGTAATTGCTTTTTTAACTTTTTACATTTAGCTTGGCTTAAATGCAGGAGTAGAAACATGCCAATATAATTCATTTAAACTTGAAACTTGATTTTTAGCTAGATTTTTTTTAAATCAAGCAATACGGTAATAGGTCTGAATTGACTAGTGAAAGTTGCAGCCACAGCAGATCTAAAAGCTATAACAAAGATTACTGTAAAAAATAAAGCCCACAACTTTGTACAAATTTGCCAGTGGCAAACAGTTCAATAGTATAGTTTGTGAGATTACAATGCAGTTCCAAACTGCATTGGAAATGGCACCTTCTCAGATTGGGCTAGGGTCATGAGCGGCATGCCGCAGGGTTCTGTCCTGGGCCCTATGCTGTTTAACCTATTCATTAACGATATTGAGGAGGAGGTAAACAGCCATGTTTCAGTGTTTGCTGATGATACCAAAATCAGGAGGGTAATAGACACTGAATCGGACAATATAAGACTGCAGGAGGATCTGGACAAAATAGGTGAGTGGGCCATTACTTGGCAGATGAGGTTTAATGTAGATAAATGTAAAGTTGTGCAATTTGGGGTTAAAAATAAGAAAGCAGATTACACATTAATGGGAGCTCCTCTGGGAAAGTCCGAAAGGGAAACAGACTTGGGGGTGATTGTAGACCACAGGCTGAATAATAGCACGCAGAGCCAGGCTGCGGTAAACAAAGCAAGTAGAGTCCTTTCCTGTATTAAGAGGGGAATGTTTTGCAGGGACAAGTCTATAATTCTGCCACATTATAGATCACTGGTTTGGCCTCATCTGGAGTATGCGGTCCAGTTTTGGGCACCATTGAACAGAAAGGATGTCCTTGAACTGGAAAGAGTCCAGAGGAGGGCAACCAAACTCATAAAGGGGATGGGGGACCTGAGCTATGAGAACAGGCTACTAAATTTAAACATGTTCTCATTAGAGGTAAGGAGATTAAGCGGGGACATGATTTTCATGTATAAAATGTTTACCGGGGATAGCGACATTAGCAGCAAACTTTTTACAATTAACTCCATGACAAGGATGAGAGGCCACCCCTTAAAATTGTTGGAGAAAAATTTCAGCACAAGGGGGAAGAGGTTTCTTCTCGGTTAGATCAGTCAGGGTCTGGAACTCGCTGCCACATGCTGTGATTTTGGCTGAGAGTGTGGAATCATTCAAGAGACGATTGGACGATTTCCTTAGAGACCGTAATATACAGGGGTACAAGTACTCTTAAGATTGAGATCACACAGGGACAGATACTGTACATACTACACATCAATAGGACCATACACACACACAAAATAGGTTGGACTTGATGGACATATGTCTTTTATTCAACTTCAAATACTATGTAACTATGTAACTGTCTTAAAAGGCCAAATACTGTGTAACCATAATGTATTGTATGATGTTTAAACTTAGATCAGCTGGCATAAAAGGGCATGATAAGCAGAGCTTCACTATGTGCCAGCTCCCTCATGATAAAAGCATGGGTTCACAGCAGCCATTTGTCAGTGAGTGTTGGAGTAGTTTAGGGAGAGCTAACATTATGTGTAGGAAGATATACTGTAGTTGCTATACAAAGCTATACTGTTACTATATTGCACTAAACTACTGTTGATTAAAGTTTGGTGGGCTACATATTCTTGTGAACTCCTCTTCACCTTGTTCAGAGTTCAGAGACCTTTTTTTTGTGTGTCAGGAACAACTGTAGTTGCTGTGGAGCTGCTCCTTCCCCTTGCAGTCTTTTTCTTTTTGTTATTGTTTTCTTTTTTGTTATTTTCTTTTAATTCATATCTATCCATATATTTTCTGCTAGGTTACAAAAATTGCATTGGTTTAGTGTTTCAGGTTTTTTGCGGGGGAAGGTATATGTTATTTTCTTTTGCTATGACCTTTTTTTTTTGTTTTAACCACTTGCTGTCCGCCCATTGTAAAAAAACGGACGGACGGCACTGCAGCATTGGCGGGTTGCCGTCGCCAGGCGGCATTTTTTTCTGCTCGCGAGCGCCCCCTAGCAGAAAAGACCCGACCAATGCAAACACCCGTTACCGGGTGTTTCACATATAGACGATCGGTGGCTCCATAGCCCGCCGATCGTTTATATGTGCTCTAAGGGGGTTTAACACCGCGGATGTCAACTGGTTAAAGCACAGCATACACTTCTTCCTTACACAGGCACAGCTGTACCTTGTTTGTAGCACATCACCGTAATCTTGAGTGGTACAGTAGTGTGCATCAAAGCACCACATATGTATTGCTATTGCTATATGTGCCATTAAATTTAGGAATTCAACTTTTTAAAATAAATTTCTGGCAGGCCTACATGTAAGGCAGAGGTTATGCATGCATAGGTAATATGAAAAATGTGGTGGTCAGGCTGCACCATCTAGAAGCATGGCACATTTGCCTTTTCTATCTCAGAGTGGACATGCTATACAGCTACAGCATGTTCAGGACAAAGCCTTCCTTCTCCCAAGAGCAAAACAGCTAGTTGTCTGCAAATGTCACTAATGTGTGCTCTACTTCCGCTGCTTCTGCTAATCCAACCAAAACCCTACCTGCAAAGTGGAAATGAGGAAGAGAGTGCCATGACTATAGAGGAAGGGTATATCAGGTAGGGAGCAGCAAAAGCCAGTGATGTCCAAGCTGCTGAAGCTTACTGTATACTGGGCTTCAGCTATGAGGAGGGGGTGGAGGGAAAGGGGGCCAGACCATTCGTGGGTGCAACTAATTAGAGAGGTGGAAAGAATTTTGTTCAAAGACAACTAACAGGGGACTGAAGAGTGTAGCTTTCCTAATCCATTTGGGGGCACTTTCCTACAGGTGCATTCCACTACTATCTCCAGGGTCAGTACACCAAGCTCTGTAGTGTGAGTCTTTTTTAACATATCTGCTGCAGACAGCATCGTTGTGGTCTGCAGCCTTGCCACAGCAGCAGAAGGCCTGCACTCCTTCTCCTCCTTATTCTTCATCTTCTGCACCTCCCCTCTTTCAAAACATTCTCTTGCTGCATCTGCCACAACATCTTTGTCCTCTAGTGACAGTAAGTTAATGCTCTCAAGGGGTTTCAGAGGTTTAGGACATACCACATCAAGTGGGGAAGATCATGGAGCTATGCTGAGGAGTGGAGGCCTCAACCTCTACATAATTCTCCTACACCCATCTTTCCAGGCAGGCAAGTGTCTCTTCTGCAGCAAACATAAGCGTGACCATATATGCTGAATGTTATCACCCAGGATTCCTGGCAGTTTGTTTACACACAGCAACTGGAGATCTATCATTTAGCCACAGTAGTGTGGCGGGGAACATCAACGAGTGGAAGGTCAACGTGGCAGCAAGCAAACATTATTGGGTGGTGGGTCATCATGACTGAAGATAGATTTACATCACTGGATGGTGTAGTTGACAATGGATTTACATTGGGGCCATTGTTTAATTTTTCTTGTCAAAAAGCAATGTGTAATTTTCGTTACTGTTAAATTTTTTCTTCTTGTATACAATCCTTAAAGTGACACTAAACTCAGGAGTTAAATCCTAAAAATGCATTCAAGTACTTTAACTATTAACAAAAAATGTAGCTTGTTTGTGTATGGCTTAGCTGTAGATCCTCAAATCATCTCAAGCATACTCTTGTCCCCATGGTTCCTGTGTGTGTTGTAAAGTAGCCACTGCTCCAAGCTCACTCCCATAATGGACTACAATCTCAGTACAAATTAGTAAACTAAACATGAGATTGTAGTCCATCACAGGAGTATGCTTGGAGCAGTGGCTACTACACTACTACTACTAAATTGGCCAGTAGAACAATAGTTTGATACTATAGTTTGTGTGCTTTTTTCACATTGCTACAGTGCATTGTTTTAAACGTTTATTAACCCCTTCATGACTGAGCTTGTTTTTAGTTTCTGTTCGTAAATGACTGAAGCACTTTTGACATTTTTGCTGTGTGATTCTTCCACGTCAGTAATATACCTTCTTACAAAGTGCACCCACCCATATTATATATTGTTTTTTAGAGGACAGATAGGGCTACATATTTATATCACATATGTGTGTCTAACGCCTCACTTAGGACAAATAAAATATAAAAAAAGAGGAAAAAACGTTAAAAAAAAACACGTCACAGTTTTGATTTGTAGTATTTTTTACAAAACCAGCACAGCTAAAAAAAATGCAATAAATACATTCATTTATTTGTCCTTTATTTTTTATTTTTTTACACTTTTTTTTTCTTTACACTTTTCACTATTTTACTTTTTTTGACACTTTTCACTATTTTTTAAAAAACTTTTAAAATGTTTATTTTATAAATTTTTATAAAATTTATTTAAATCAAGCAGTCATTGTGAATTAATCTCACTATTACTGCTTGATAAATTAATAATTTTTTGGTTATTATTAGGCTGTTTCAAACTTCAGAACATCCAATAATAAGTTAGTGACACTGATGCTGCAGCAGTTCAGGATTCAGCTGTCACTAAAGGTTTTCTTGAACGTTCCAACAACGATCAGAAAACTGAAACATTCTTCTTTCAGGAATAGATACATTTTGTATCTATTCCTGAAAGTGAAAAAAAAAAGCCAGTATACGATCCGAGAGAGATATCTCTAGATCTATATGAGCTGTCAGAGTTCCGGCTTTTGCCGGCATGTTTGCCCACTCTGCTTTGACTCTCAGACACCCGATATTAGGGTATCAGGTGTCTGAAAAAGGTTAACCCTTTCATTAATGAATGCCTCTATACTGAGGCATCCATTAATGAATGGTAACCGCTGATTCTCAGCGGTTACCAGCCCTCTAATGCAGCAGATAACTTGTCACGTACAGTGTACGCAACAAGTCATTTGGCCCCTTTGTGGCAGGACGTACAGTGTACGTCTCCGATCACGAAGGGGTTAAAATGTCAAATTTCACAACAACACTTCAGAAGCACAACACCACATTCCCCATCACTATATCACCACTATATTCCCAATTATTCCCAGCACCTGGTTTTCACATACAAGTGGTCAGGTGGCTATAGAGCACCTCACATGTTACATGTTAACTGTAAGCTGATGAGCAGTAAAGGCTTTTAAAGCGTCACCTATGGGCAATTTTGGGTACCAAAGTTTTTTGCCATTTCACGGGCACGCACAATTTTAAGGTTTGACATGCTTAGTATCTATTTACCCAACGCAACCCCATATTTTATATCTAACAAAATAATGGGTATTATATTGTGTTTATGTGCACTAACATTAATTTTATATATTTTTTTCTAAACAAATATCAATCAGATAAACATCTGTGCAAATATCATGTGACATAAAACATTGCACCAAGCATTATTTTATTCTACAGGGTCTCTGCTTTCAGAAACGATATAATTGTTTAAGGGTTTAAGCTGTTTATAGCCAAATATACTGATTATCTTTTCCCACATTTGATGGCAGTGCCTGGTCCTCCCATTTTATAACACAACATGTCTGCTTCCATATGTAAGAAATCATTGATATCACACTTCCTGAATATAGCCAAGAGCTACTGGAAAACTTACTGCACACCATCAGTAGAGGAATGGATATTGCAAGATGATAAGATGCATTTGATGATTGCTGTAATGCATCAGTTATTCTTTGAAGGCATGGGTTAGAAGTAGAGAAATGTACACCTGAGTGAACTGATAAGGGAATGTAAAAGAATGAAATAGTTTTTAAAAAGTTAACAAAACAGCTGTTGGGTTATTAATATCTGAACTTGCTAAAAGATCACAAGAACACAATCAGTGAATTGCTAGCACAATATATAAGAGAAACCAGGAAACACAGGGCAACAGGTCTGCACTTTATAAAAAAATCTACAGAAAGAACACATGCATGCATTCTTGAAATCACACTCAAATAATATGCTTCAACTCTTCTATCAAATCAACTTTTGGCAGTGTTTAGTAGGTACGTGTACACAGATGGAAAATGAATTAACATTATTTTGAGTTAATATGTTATAAGCAAAGAGGTGCTCTGCTATTCATACAAACTTATAGTTATTGTTTAGCATAGGCAGAATTCATAACTTTCTCTAGCTGTGCATGTTCCTGCAGGAGCCCACGCTAATGATCGGCAGGAACATTGACTGATAATGTAAACCAATAAAGATGTAATAAAAAAAGCCACAGGCAGAGAAAATGTGTGAGAATAAACTGCACATATGGTAACTCCCTCTCATATATTCCATACTTATTTATTGCGTAGTAAAAGGCTGCTCAGAAATTCTACAATGTTATTTATATAATCTTTGCCATTATAGAAAATTCTTGTGCACTTTATCTGTTTGTAAATACAACGTATCTCCTATTTGATGTGCTTCTGAAGTCACTTGTTTTCACCCTGATTGAATTGCTTTAGTATAAAGGAAAGCCATTTATATAAGAAACAAATGCATTCTGCTCATGAACTGGAGATTGTTTCTTTAATTACCAGCTGCTGCAAATGATTTTCTTCTGATCATTTTAAATTTCATTATCCGCCAGCCCCCCAAACTGTGAGTATCTTATTGCCTTCTGTGTTTGAATAGCCCACCTGTTTCCAATTTATCAAACTACTGAAACCCACATTAGCCTCTTTACATTGCTTATCACAGCTTCTGGACCACTGCCTGTATACATCAGTAACCCGGTCATATACCATATTGCAAAGGTAACAGAGCCTATCCAGCTACAACTGCTGAAACTATATTGACATCTCAAAACACCAAAGTACTGTTCAATTAGTACAATCCAATTACATAGCCTGTAAAAAAAAGTTAAGACAGTGTTGCTCAGTCTTAAGGGGAATCCATGTCCTCTATATACACACACTTGTGCATGTGTGTGTATTAGTTTGTATGATATGTATGTGAAAATAAAGTACATTTGTTGATTGATATTTATACATATATATTTATACATATTTTTTTAAAGAAAATAAATTGTACATACTATAAATAAAAAACATAAAAATAAAAACACAGACAAAGAACCACTGGATTACTAGCTCATGTCTGAATCTTTCCTTTCCCAATAATTACCTCCAACATCTTTACTGAAAACAAATGTAAACTTTTTAATCTAAGTAGAGCCTTACCTCAGTCTGAAAGACTTTAGCAGCACATCCTTTATGAATAGATAAATGTAGTCCATTTAAAGCAACACTTAAGGTGCCCATACACCTGCCGATGATCCTGCGATCGTACGATAATCGGCAGGTGTATGGGCAGCGTGCGACCGCTTCTGCTGTAAGGTCACGCGACTTTCATCTTCCGAGCACGCTGAAAAACCTGCTGAAAATAGTACGATTTTCGGCAGGTTAGTGGCGTAGTCGGAAGATGAATGCCGCAGGGGCCGGTGTGTGCAAGCGCACACTGCCCGCTCAGCACTGCAATCATCGGAAGCTTTCCCCTCAGCGGGGAGGGCTTGCGATGATCACAAGTACAATCTGTCTGTCCAAGATGGGCAGATTGTATGAATCTCTAATCACCATACAACCAACGCACAACAAAAGTCGTGCGATGGTTGTAAGGTGTATGGGCAGCTTTAAAGTATTGATTCAACAATTTACAGTAGAGGTAGATTTTGCTACCTCCTAGACATGTGCGATTGGTTTTGTTCCGAATCAAAATTTCGGAAATTCAGAGATTCGGATGCATCCGAATTACGAATTACAGCTAAAAGGAATGCAAACGAATCCAAATTTCCGACTCCAAAATTTGTTTCGTTTTTGTTTTATTCGTTCGTTGCAGCAAAGTGACATTTGAGAATTTTTTTTTACAGTCTGCAGAAGGGGGGGAAAAAAAGCGTGAGGTTCCCCCCCAACTTATACCAGACCATTTAGGTCTAGTAGGAATGTCAGGAGGAACCCCTCTAGTTAAAACAAAAAAAGTGTGTGGGGTTCCCCCAAAATCCCTACCAGGCCCTTTAGGTCTTTTTTTTTGTTTTAACTGGAGGGGTCCCTCCTAACATTCCTACCGGACCCTTGATCCGAGCACAGGCCCAACAGAGCAGGAAAGGGGGGGGGGGGGGGATCGAGAAAACCACACTTTTAGGAAAAATCCTTTACTTTAAAAAAACCAAAGAGTCAATTTTTGACTATTCCTTTCATTTAAAAAAAAAAAAAAATGGCTCCACCGATGTAATCCAGCATCAATCACGATGCACTATGCCCGCTGACCCTCCAAAATAAAAAAAGTCCCGCCGCACAACGAAAACGACATTCAGCCCGAAAGTAAACAGATGGGCGGTGAGTGCTGTGACGTCACCCATTTGACCCAGCTGTCAATTACAACATAGTATTCGGGAGCTCCCGAATGCTATTCATGATCTCCCGAATGTCATTTGGGTCTGCGAGCAGAGGTGTCATAATGCTTTTCATATGCAACGAATGAACGGTACGAACATGAAACGAAGACTACCGTTAACTAATTTTGTCCAAATCCGAAACAAATGGACTTTCGGACCCGAAAAACAAAATAACGCAAAATCAGAATCCGAAGAGATGCGGAGCTTCTGTAGGGGCTTCTTTTCCTCCATCCTTGTCAAATCTTTTAATGGTTTGGTGGGTAGTGTTGGGCTTGATGGTCGAGTCAACCAAGAGTACGACTTGAACATGGTGTTTGCTGAACACACGAACTATCAGGGCGTTCGGCATGCTGTTTGCCTGCTGAGCGCCCCACAAGATACTGAGGACCATGCAGAGCCATGTGAAGCCCTGATTGGCTAATGCCTTGCACCTGACCACAGGTCAGGTGCAGGACTTTGGCCCATCACGGCACAGTGCACTGAAGAGCCATAATTAGGCAAAGTCATGATTCCTAACCATGGCTCACCTGACAGGTGCCGTACAACTGGAAACAAAAGGCAGAGGGAGCTGTCACCGCTAGCTCCGCTCAATTGTTAATATTTTGCTGGCATCTATCAGAATTCCATTCTGTGGTGGAAGTTCGTCGCAAGCAGACAGGTCGGCGTGCGTCATTTTTAAAATAATTATTCTGTCTATTATTTTGTCGAGTCGTCATCGTCGTGGATTGACCATGGATTACGTTGGTGGATCAATTTTTTCAAAAACGTGTCTTTTGATTTTTTTTCAATTAAAGGATTTTTTCAAAAGTCTGGTGCTTTTTATTTCCAATTTAATTTAACCCTTTTACTCATTCACAAGGGAGGGGGGCACATCTGCGTGCCGCTTTATTAAAGGAGTACCCTGATGTGAATAAGCCCCCTGCCCGCACCCTCACAACTAACACCCCAGGGCTTGTGGGGAAGAGGCCCTTGTCCCCATCAGAACGGGGACTAGGTGCTTTTCCAGGGCCAACCCTGGAAAAGCATCCTCCCAGTGCCGAGGGCATGTGGCCTGGTATATGGCCGTTTGCTCGTCCCCCTCTTTCCTGCCCTGCCAGGCCTGTGCTCGGATCAAGGGTCTGGTATGGAACCCCATTTCCCCACGCACTTTTTTTTTCCTTTTTTCTTAAATAGGGTCCCTCCTAAAATTCCTACCAGACCTTATGGGTCTGGTATTGTTTGGGAGGGGGAACCGCACGCTTTTTTTTTTCTTTATTAATGTCACTTTTTGCTGTAGCAGGTTCTATACATCGTACAGATGTACCATTTTATAGGCAGCTTAAGGGGCCCCCCAGGCATGATAATTAAAGACATTTTAATTTTTATTGTTTCACTTTAAGTGATGTTAAAACCACTTCTCCTTTAAAATGGTATTTTTAAAAGTGTTTTTTTTCATTGATACATGTCCCCCAGGGCAGTACCCGCATCCCCATACCCTTTTCATAGCCATTAATCTGCATAGAAGCCTCCAAAAAGGGGCGATTGCTTTTCCAAGTTCGGGTCCCAAAGACTTGCATTGAGTTCAAGCTCAAATTTTTTCCATGTTCTAAAGTTCGAATTCGAACCAAACCAAAATCACTATTAGTGGGAGGAGATCAGTGCCTTTGGGAATAGGAAACTTCATAGGCACAACATTAAACGGTATGGTCATAATATAGAAGATCTGCTGATTTTATGGTCAAGCCTTAAGGTATACATAGCCCAGACAGTGTGTTTTTGTTGTACATAGAGATGTGGAATGGTTGTTTTAAAGAATACCACAAGCCCACATCAGGAAATACATTATTGCAGGCAGACTCTTGTCATCTTTGACACACCGTGTGGGCAAATCCTGTAGGGGAAATAGTTATGCTAATAAGAAATGACTTATTTCAATGAGGAAAGGTTAGAGTTGAGGGCCACTGTAAAAATAGCGGTTACCCAACTTAGACTTGAAAGAAAGTTAGTAGAAAAAAATTGAGATTCTATGCTCTTTGGTGATAGAGAGTAAAGTCCCAGTTTTTTCCCCCCCTACAGTTTAGAATATATATTATTGTGACCCTGCAAATATATTAAAAATACAATCCCTTTAGTGTACACAAATCCAGATTATTTTCAGATTCTGTCCAAAGGATTTCAATGTGTCAGCAGGAAAGCCCCCCACTCCCCAGTCTTTTCTTAGATTTTATCCCCAGTCTGTTCTCAAATGAGCAGTCCAGGCAAACTGTCAGCCTGTAAAGATGTAACAGGCTGTTGCAGGTATGTGGATATTAGTATAACATTTACTTTATCAATAACTGGGAAAATGTATCCTA
Organism: Nanorana parkeri; assembly: GCF_000935625.1. Lineage (NCBI taxonomy): Eukaryota > Metazoa > Chordata > Amphibia > Anura > Dicroglossidae > Nanorana > Nanorana parkeri. The sequence continues at coordinate 1,900,222 of NW_017306404.1, read as the reverse complement.
TGAAACGTTATATCAATGGTAGCATATAGAACGTTATTTGTTTAATATCATTCAAACAACAAGTGGGACATCAGTCATTTAAACAGCAACATTAGAGGATTTGTTTTATACAACACATTTCTATGTGTGACAGATACTTTTAACTGATCCTGCTCTAGCAAGGATTTAATTGGGTGTGTTCTCATTTTTTATTCATGCCGAACTCCAAACACAAAAACTTTCATACAAATATGTTACTCAACAGGCAAAACGGATATAAATCCACTTATGTGCCTTCACAAACCCAGATATTACCTTGTAAAAGTAACAGTGACATCATCACTGTGCTGCATATAACCTGTATAGAGAGCAGAACTGTGAGAGGGACTCAGTAGGCTGCACCCACTACAGGAGGGAGGGGATACAAGACCAGTCACCCTGAGGAAAGAGAGCGGCAGTGATCAGTCTTTATTACAGGAAGCTACTGCACAGAGGCAAAGCTTCACACCGGATTACTGCAAAGATCTGGAAGCAGGGCAGACATCAGAAATTTTGGGGCCCCTTGCACAGCTTGAGGTGCACAGCTGCCACTCTAATGTCCTCGCACAGTCACACACTATTATTATACATTTATATAGCTCTGACATATACCGCAGTGCTGTACAGAGAACACTGAGCCAGTCACATCACAGTCTCTGTACAGAGGAGCTTACATCCTAATGTCCCCTCCCCCACAGTGACATCACAGTCTCTGTACAGAAGAGCTTACACTCTAATGTCCCATCCCCCGCAGTCCAATCAGTCTCTGTACAGAGGAGCTTACACTCTAATATCCCCTCCCCCACAGTCACATCACAGTCTCTGTACAGAGGAGCTTACGCTCTAATGTCCCCTCACAGTCACATCAGTCCTTGTACAGAGGAGCTTACACTCTAATGTCCCCCCCACAGTCACATCAGTCTCTGTACAGAGGAGCTTACACTCTAATGCAGAATGGCACCGCTTGTAGGGGGACTACAAATCCCTGCAATACATTTATACAGCAATCCAGAACAGTATATGAATTGGACTCTGGGCTTAGTGACGCGCTGGACTCCGGTATACACCAAGATGGCAGCGCCCACATGTTCCAGTTCCGCCATCTTGGTGTATACCAAGATATACTCCAAAATGGTGGCATGCGCAGAACACGCTAGCGGCCGCTACGGCCGCCGCTCGATCTGCAATTTCTTTGTGCGGTTTCGGATTCAGAGACTCATTTCCTCTGAATCCAAAACAGCATTAAAATTAGTTTTTTTGACAAAACAAATAAAAATGTTTTTCCATTTTCATTTGTTTCGTCTGAACAAAATTTGTTTGCCCCGCACACGTCTATTACAAACCATATCTCTGCGTCCAGTGTTGGGGATTATCCTGGTGGTCAATTGCAGAATCAGTGTGATCTGCATCTCAGGCTGATGCAGACCATACTAATTGATTCCTGACAATCAGCGGCGGCACCACGAGGGAGCGATCAGTATGATCTGCACCAGCAGGAGATGCAGATCATACTGATTCCCCACTAGAGCTCCAGGGCATGATTTTCATTTAATATATTGCCGGTTCTGCAATATATTAAATGTACTGTGCTGTGGGCACTAACCCGGTTTAAAGATGGCTGCCACAACTCGCAGCGGCCATCTTTAAAAACCTAATATGCAGTGGAGACCCCTGGGGACACCGGATGCCCGCACAGCACACTTCAGGTGAGGATCTGAAGTGTGCGGGCCCCGGTTTCCTCCGGTGATGCGTGGGCCCGGATGACTCCACTAACTGTAGTGCTGTCGGCCGATACTCCTGTAAGGTTTACGGGCCAGGCCCCTTACAGGAGTATCGGTGGTACCCCCCTGATGGTGACCCTGTCTGGAAGAAATAAATGAAGCCCAACAGGAATATACACACAGCTCTTGTATTTAAACAATATTTGCTTATCACAGAGTTCAACTTTAAATAGGAGGAGTGCCTTTGTGATGGTATGTGAACAAGACCCAGTGTGTGTTGAAACACATTATGGTGCTCGCATCATCGCCTGATGATTATAACAGTTGATTTATGCTGTAAGTTGCTTTTAGTGGGCTGAATAAAAGTTTGTATTTTATCTATTCTGTATTGAATGTGCTGATCAAGTCTGTGGGGCTGATGTTAGTGTGATGAAGCACACGAATCAACCACAGTTGTGAAGGTGACTGGATAATAACCGCTATACGGGTAAACTGACTATCTTTTGGGAACAGAGCTTTAGCATCACCAAAGCACAGATTTCCAATTTCACAAAACAATAAGCAATTTGTTTTCAAAAGTTTTGAAATAACAGATGTGAAAAATAATCATCGCCATGGATATCATTTGCCTTTAACTCTTTATACTGAAGCTGTTATTGTATTCAAATATGTGTTTTCATTTTTTATTATGTTTCAGTCTATTACCATCAATTTTAAAGTAATGGTTAAACTATCCCTATTTCTCAAGCACGTGTACGTAGACCCCTTTTTGACAATGTCACTCTTTTTTTTTCTCTGGTTTTACTATGAAAGATTTCACATAACTAACAAAGTTTAAGTATAATTTGTCTCTGTGTGCCCCATGCATGCTCCAATCCCTTTACTTTCTGCCTGTGGGTGAGAAATAATCCCCCAAACCTATAACTTTAAGGATTGGTGTATTTTCCATGTTGCCTTTAATTTCTATGGAATGCCCCCCACCCTTTTTTTTCTTTCTTTTTACATTGGCAAAGATACCCAATGGCTGCTCTTGGCTTCTCATGCCTATTGTATGAAAATAGCTTGCCTAGTAGGCCTAAAAGTAAACATGATTATTATTATTATTATTGTTATTATTATTTGTATCATTAATTACTGCCTGTTGACTTAAAAACAATTCACCATTAAGCATTTTTTTTAACATTTGCTAAACCCTGTGTAAATTTAATATCAGTCAGTTTTCTTATCATTAAAGATCAAAACCAGCTCTTTTCTTTTCCTCCAGTGCTTATAGGAGGGGCAGAAAGGGGAGGGCAGAGCCAACTGTCAGCCAGACAGCGGGGTGGATCTTGAAAATATTGTTGAGATCGTTCCCAGCTGCAGCACAGCCCTGCATTGCTAGCAGATGGCAGGCATTAGTCTGCTATATGAAAACTTTGGGTCACAGAGGTATATTAGTAAATGTACTCCTATGACTCATAAGTAAAGTAAAGCTCTTTTGAGCTTCTCTGATTACAAGGCTCTATGCCTTATTAGGCTCTTGCTATTATTTCATTGTTAAGCATTTCTGTTATTATCTTTATTCCATGTATTGGAATTGCATTGGGGTATCTATATTTTTGCACTACCTATGCCTGATGTTATTCCCGTGTAGTAATGCATCACAGTAATTGTGTTTCATTGTCACACTAACCTGATTGCAATTCTGAAAACCAAGTCCTGCTAACAACACCATCTTACAACTTACAACATCTTGAAAACTGCACTTTGTATAGGTGGCTTTTCTTGGTTTTGTTCTCTCTGTGATTACCCAACAATCACAATCTGCAAATCCACATACAAATATGATTATGATAAAAAGCATAGAAGGCTGTAAAAAATGTATTTCAGGTAAAAATTAAATTGACTACATAATTGTCATACATGTACATAATTTTTAATAATTAGCACATATTTATAGTATTTGCAAAGTATAGAATAATTTCAGATTAATATGGTAGTATTTATGGATTATAATTAAATTGTAGCTGAAACACTTAATAACATAACTAAGAAACCAACTGTACTTTCTATACCATTCTCCTTGCCTCTTGTGCATTTCTTTGTGATACATTTGTAAGATTGCTTTATTTGATTTGCTCTGTTACAGTTAGTTTTACAGCTTAGTTTCAGTTCATGGTTTTTTGGAACCCACTGCATGGAAATGTGTTGGATTAAATACTGTGCAAGGTTGAGCTTCACATATTTTTGGTAACTAATTAAACAAAGTGAGCCAAGGCATGTGTGACCAATAACAACAAACTGTAAAAAAAACTCCTAAAATTGACAAACTCATTGGACAACAGATTTTTGTGTATTCGATAACAGCTGTGAGTTTGATCCAGTGGAGATGATGCACAATAGAAATTTTATTGCCTACGTTCTGCAGATGGGATGAGACCGGTAAACGCAATCCATCTGCCTGCTGAGGTCACTGCAGATATCAGAAATGGACAGGGAGCAGCCAAACAGCTTGAACATTCATTGATTTGTCTGTCTCCTAAAAACAATTTTACAGAACAATTTAAAAATACATTTTTGACAGTGGAATGAGTGTTGGCGTTTCTGTGAAACTATCGTATGTATGCGTTTTTCGTTTTTTTTTGCATTTATCTATAATTAATTACTTCTACATGATTATGCATTGAGCTATCAATTATTATCTGAAAAGGTAATTTTGCAGTGCTGATTAATTCCACTTTTTTGAAGAAAAGGGTACACCTCAGTCAAACCCTATTATGTACAGAAGACCTACTAAACCAGGGTTATTTGATTTTTATTTAAAACAGGAAAAACCCACTCTAGCCACTAAGCTTGGAAGCAAATGCAATGCATCATGCACAAAATGCATCAAAACTCTAATAGCATGACATTTGATGGGAATTTTTACAATTAACATGTTTACAGCAAAAAAAATAGTGGCCTTTTTTTAATATTTGTTTTTATCCTGACAGTGCATTGGCACCCCATACCAAAATGAATGTAACATAACCTTCTTGTAGAGATAAGCAAACTGATCCATGCAGACTGAAAACCAAATAACTCACAGATAGAGAATATCAGCGTATTCTCTACCATTTGGTGCGATAAGAGTTTTTTCAAATGTATTTCTTTTCTTTTGTTTCAATAAAAATGCATCTCCCCTGTCAAGTAGATTCCAAGTTAGTGTCAAACCTAAGGTGTAGTAACGCATATGTCCATTAGCACCAGGGATTGTAAGAGAAAGGATCCAGCATGGTTCTATCTCTGCATACAGCAGCCTGGTGCGTTGGTGGTCTGGGGTCTTCAGTACCTCGCATGCTCAGGAGAAGATGCTGCAATGCATTCTGGGTGCAACTTAAGAAGTATTGGACTCCAACAATCAGTCTAGTTAAAAGAAGAATTTTATCAGTCATTATTGATGATACAGGACCCCACTGTTTACCCTCTTCCACTGGTGGTACTTTACCTTAGAGTCTGTTTCAAATAATTACCACTCCAGTTCTAGACTGTTTATTGCTTACCATCTGTGCCTGACTGCTGTGAAGCTTTACTTCAAGGTAGTCACATGAATATATTAGAGCTAAACAGGAGATTTTTAGTAGCTCAATTCTAGTACTAAGATTGTTAGTGATTTAATCCTTAGGTGTAGAAAATGATCACTAAAGAAATGTAATACTAGTAATACTGAAGTAGCATGTAGCAGTGACTGATCTCAGATGGTTGCAGATTGCTCCATTCATGTGCGACCATTCTACAGAATTTTGGCTCTACATATTTGTTAACCTCTTGACTGTAACCTTAACATGAGTTAAATATTAAAATTGCATTCACAAATGTAGCCACCCTCCAGAACGAAGGACAGTGTCAGCATGAATTCAGAGATAATTTAAAGGAGAACTATGAGGTGAGTGCTTTTCACTCGCCTCATAGTTCTAGCCGACCTGTAACAATGAGACTGTCACAGGTCGGCTCAGTAGATCGGGAGGTTCGCTCACTTCTCGATTCTGTCACGGCTGATCCTGACAGGGGAGGGGATGGATTCCCCCCTCCCCACTCTGATCCACCAGCGCTGACTTGTGGAACGGATGGGGGAGGGGAGAGCCAGCTGTCACTCACGCAGCTGGGCGGATCTCGACATCGATGTCGGGATCCGCTCCGGCGTCTCAGTATACCGCGAGCTGTAGCTCGCGGTATACTGAGCTTAGGGTGACGGGAGGATGCTAGTTTGTGTCCTCCCGTTACCCTAAGGAGAACTATGGGGAAAAGCCCTGACCCCATAGCTCTCCTTTAAGGATTTAAAGCTGAGTGATACACAAGTAAAACACATTTTTGTTAGTAGTTAAGGTACTTGAAAGCATTTTTAAAATGTAACTCTTGAGTTTAGTGTTACTTTAACCTAACCAAAAACAAAATGAATTCCAAACACTGTATACTAACTTAACAGGTGCTGAAAATATCTGCACCCATTCAATGCCATCTCATGCAACACACTATCTGTGCTGGGAACTGTGCACCTAAACCAGGGATAGCCAAATGGCGGCCCTTCAGCTGTGGTTAAACTACAAATTTCATGAGGCATTGCAAGACTGACAGCCACAGGCATGATTTCCAAAGACAGATGCATGAGGGGATTTCTAGTTTCACCACAGCTGGGTGACCAAAGTTTAGCTACAGCTGACCTAAACCAACTGTTCCTGCTTTTTGACTAGATAAACCTGTTAATATTTCCCACAAATGAAAAGCAAGAGCTTTACCTTATAAATAGAATAATACATTCAGTGAGCAATAAGTAAAGACCAGTGTTTCATAAAAATAACATTCTATTTGCTTCAATTGTTAATGAGGTTAAGATGACAAATTACGCACATATAAATGCCAGAATATAAAATATCAGATGCAAAATGACAGAATTAGTTTCCAAGTTTGAGATCAAAATTCACATTAACTCTCACTACATCCATCTGTGACACTTTTTCATGCTATTTATTGTGACCATAACTGCAATCATTAGAATTTTATGTATATTGGAGAGAGACAACACAATATTAACTAAATATGCAATATGTACAGTAGCTAGCTGCTTTACAATCACATTCATGATTTGTAGATAAGCAATAGACAGCTGCTCTAATGATTAAAGATGACATTTCTTGCTTGGTTAGTACCATAAAGTAAGTGTAATAAAGTTTAATAGCTGTTCACAATTAATGAAAAATGAACATTGCTCTGGTAGCCAGCAGTAAAATAAACATTTCTGTTTTCCTTCTTTGCATCTGAAAGGAAACTTGATTTGTTAAAGAAAAAAAAATTCAATGCTGAATTTAAAAAAAAGTTTTATAATGGGCCTACCAACACACCAAAAACAGATAAAAAGGTTTGTGAATTTTTTTTTTCTCTGAAGCGGACCACCACAATTCAAAGTAGTGCATTACCATGCATTGCAGTTCACTGCATGGAGGTGTGTTGAGGTACCATTCAAAATGAATGGCATTGCATTCTGGCTGCAAGCACTATTTTTGCAGATCGCACTGGACTGGAATGCAGGCACTGATGTCCCAAGCATTCTGGTGTGGGTGATTGCACTGCGGAGATGGGGGCGTATCTATCCCGAGGCAAACAAGTAATTTGCCTTGAGAGGCAAAAGCTGAAGGAGTGCTTTACTGCCGCACTGGTTCCTCAAGGAAGGAAGTGGCTGGGGGTGGGGACAGCCTCTTGCTGTCAGTCAACCTTGAGTGGTGAGTGTGGGCCGGCATTCTGGCGATGGCCATGGCCAAGGATTCGGGCTGGCTGGGCAGCGGTGAGTGGTGGTATCAGGGTGGCTCCGGCGGTGGACAGGCCCGGGTACTGAGGAGCTCTGAGCTCCACTCTGGAGTGGTGTGCCATGTCCTTCTACATCGCCAAGTTCTGTGAGTACCAGGACGCACAGCTTCAGAAATCCCTCTGGTCTATTGTATATACATGTGTGCTGGGATCTATTGTATTTACAATAGATTCCAGCACTCATTTATGTACAATAGATCTCAGCACACATATATAGATATATATATATATATCTACAGATATAGATATCTATAGCTATAGCTATAGATATCTATAGCTATAGATATAGATATCTATAGCTATAGATATCTATATCTATGGATATATATATATATATATCTGTAGATATATATACATAGTGTATATCTGTATATATATATATAGGAGATCCGGAATTATAGTATATGTACATGTGTGCAGGAATCTATTATATATCTATAGGGATGCCCTGATACCAATTAGATTGGGGGGTGCCCAGGTTTACACTTGCCTAGGGCAGCACAAAACCATAATACACCACTGGCCATGCCCCTCCCACCCCTGAACGCAGGAAGCCAGTCGGAATACGTTCCAGTGAGTTCCAGAGGCTGACCGCTATGGAACGCACTGTTTATGGTGTGAACTGGCCCTAAATGTCTATTGTCTGGACACAGGTTCACATTATGTAATAGTATGCTGCCTTGTGTACTACATGCAAGTGACTCTGAATTAAGGTAATTCTGCAATAAAATATTTGTAAAAATATGTTTATCCAGTACAGCATAAAAGTTCATCATCAAAGCTCAACTCAACTTTTTCCCACACCTGTGTTGAAACTTTTTTACTCTCCATTCCTTTTTTTACTCTCCATTCCTTGCAAACGTACTTCTCCATAATATAACCCTTTAAAGGTGCAACATCTATTTTGATCACATATTTTTGGACCTACATGCTTCTCCTTGCTGGTCACTGGGTCTTGTTGCATCAGGATCTGTGTCTGCACAGCCAGGGGTATAGCCCATCCTGCCCATCTGCTACATTTTACATGCTTGCAGGCAAGCTATAGCCAAAAGGCCACGAACTTGCATTAGTGTGCTAGAACCTTGTTTCCCTGACAGTGGGTTTTCTCACAGGCTTGAAGGTTTTTAAACTCTTTCCTTTATGGTGGCTGGTTTGGGACTTCTTGCCAACTACCCAGCACATGAGTTTTCATTGTTCCTCCTTGTTGCAAACCTGGGTTGCATGATTTTGCCTATATCTCCTGCCCTCATTGCCCACCTTGCTTGTTTCTGTTATTCACACCAGCCACCTGCCTTGGCCTCTACTTGGACCTTGACTATTCTTGCCTGCCACCTGAATCAACCTCTGCCTAAATCTTGACCATCTATAGTGCCGTTTACCTGACTCTGCATTATAGCCACAATGCACCTGTGACTCCCTCAATGGGGGCAATCCTGAGGGCCCTTTCTGGTGAAATTTAGCCCTGTGGCCAATAGGGTCACCAGTCAATCACTTCTTGTGGGGTTCTCTGGTGAAGACCAAGGTGTCACTTAGATTCTGTGCCTAGGATAAATCCACATTACCTACTAGGAATGTAACCCCTAACAGGCATTCTGATTAGTTGCTTGATTACACTCTATTAGAATGTACTCAAGCAATTGATCAGCAGAAGGCACAGCTAAAGTTTGCAACACCCAGCGTCCAGCAGGAAGGAACAGGCACATCTTAAGAAATGCCAGAGATGTGCTTTTTCATATAACGCAAGGGCTCTTGAAAGAAGTCCCAGAACGGAGTGCTGTGATATTTACAGGAACATGGCATTCACTCTGACTAAACTCAAGCACAGACCTCACTGGTTCTCAGTAGGGGTATTTCTTGAAAATGAAGTTACTTGCTTAAAACACTTTAATTTCATGTTGATCAGAGAGTGTGGGGGAGGGGGGGGGGGGCAATGTAAAGTATTATAAGTGTACATTAACCTTCAGCATTAAGTACACACTGTTCTTCTGTATGGAAAAAAAACTGGAGTTAAGCTTTAATTTTTCAAATTGACCATCAAAAAACAGAATCACATCTCTAATGTACTAATGGACATGAATGACATTTTGAAAGCTAGAACAGACAGGTAGTTACATAGACAGTTGGTAATCCCTAGCATAGCATGTATGAGAGTATTTTGCATTCTGTGCTTATAATAACATAATTCTCATGATGTTTATGGATGCAGTTCTTCCCCTCGAGCAACTGAAAAGCTTCCATTTATGTCATCTGTGCCAAGTGCACTATAGAAGAATGTGCTATGAATCTAAAAAATAATATAACTCCTAAGGGAGTTTTTTCCCCACATAAAACATACAGGCAAGTTACCAGTGAGTAACTTATGCAATTTCATCATGATCAGTTTTGCCTGTGTGCATGAAATATTCTTTAGACTTTTTTTGCCATTTAAATACCTGTCTTGAGGTAAATAATACATTAGTATAGTACTAATAGTACATTATAGCTGGCGGTATTCTGCATTGTGCTGTATAATGTACTATTGCTGAGATTTGTTGTAGTCCTCCATAGCAGGTGGTATTCTGCATTGCGCTGTATAATATATTATTGCTGGGATTTGTAGTCCTCTATAAAGCGCAATGCAGAATACCACCAGCTATAGAGGAGTACAACAAATCCCAGCAAAAGTACATTATACATACATTGTATAATGTATTGCTGGGATTTGTATTCCTATGTATAATATACAGCCCAATATACCATCAGCTATAGAGGAATACAAATCCCAGCAATACATTATAGAGCACCATGTGAAGGGGAGGGAAGTGCAGGCTTACCGGAGCAGTCTTCCAGCAACTTGCTTCATATCCAGGCTGGCTGGATCTAATCAGGCACTGTAGAGGGCCGTCCGCGGGGCCTCCAGAGGTCAGCCTTGAGGAGCGAGCTGCCACAGAGTACAGAGCCGCATCTGTAGCGGCTCTGTACTCTGTAAGTGGCGGCAAAGGGAGCCACCGGCCATTTTTAAAGGCAGCAGAGAGGCCCAGGGGGCAATTGCCACCCTGCCCCCCGGCCCAGTCCGCCCCTGCAGACTACATAGATAGCATTGCAGCAGTTGGAGTAGGTTGTACAGTATATTACAATTTACACAATACACAAAGCTGTTCAGGCTAAATATACACAAAAATGTACTTATTAAACTAAACAATTGTATATAGAATATTGTGCTAATATTTCCACAATTTCTTGTAGGCCTCGTTGGCTAAATCGCATCCCTTATTTAGCTTTGGAGGACAAAAACAATTTAAAGTTTATAATTTTCAGATTAAAATAGAAGTAATAAGGTACACACTGTATATCCCTCTAGCTTTGGAGGACAAAAACAATTAAACTGTATGGAAGGAATATGCGAATGTATATTAATTGTGTATAGACTGTCAGCTTTACACTGGAAGTCATTTGGGTAGCTGTAAAGCTTTCAGGGCCTAATATATACAGTATGTACCCCCCACCCTTTACCCCCCAGCTTTCTACCTGGGCTTCCGGGCTCCCGGGTTGTGAGACCCCTATATGATAAAAATGATGTTAAGTTAAAACAATTAAAATGTAAAAAAAATACATTTAACCACTTCAAGACCAGGTGTTTAGACCCCCTTCCTGGCCAGGCCATGTTTCAGTATTCAGCGCTGCGGTACTTTGACTGACATTTATTCCGTCATGCAACGCTGTACTGAAATTAATTTGATAGCATTTTTTGGGGACAGATAGAGCTTTCTTTTGGTGGTATTTAATCACCACTGGGGTTTTTATTTTTTACTATATTAAGGAAAAATTATTGAAAATTTTGAAAAAAATAAGTATTTTTTCCATCATATTAGGAAACAATGATTATTACCCATATTTTTTGTAAAATATAAAAGACGGGGTCACGTCGGGTGAATAGACGCCAAGCATGTCAAGCTTTAAAATTGCGCGCACCCGCGAAATTAAAAAAAAACTACCATACCCAAAATTGACCATAGGCGACGCTTTAAAAGCTTTTACGACTCATCAGTTTAGTGTTAGCAGTGATTGATGGCCCTGAATTATTGATCTCATTCTGACGTTTGCGAAGATATGTAACATGTGGGGCGTAATGGGCGCAATCGTTGTTTTCACACATATGCGCACCCGACGTCTGTTTGCATGCGTGTGTGTATGTGTGTAAAATAATTTTACCTTCTTTTTTATGTGTAACTTTAAATTTTTTGGGAGGAAACTTTTAAAAAAAAATTCATTTTTTTTTCCACTTAACTTTATTGCTATCACATAGGGGGCTAAGAAAACCCCCCTACGTGATAGCAAAAGATGTGACAGGTCCTCTTTATGGAGACATCAGGGATTTCCAAGACCCCTAATGTCACATAGGACCCCCCTGAAGAAGCGGATGAAGCAGAGATCTGCTTCATCAGCTTCTCTCCAGCATCTGAAGCTGGTGAGTGACACAAGAATGCGGAAGTGATGTAATATACATCACTTCCGCATTCTGACAGCAGATAGGGGACCGGATGGAGGTCGTGTACCGATCTCCCTCTGATCCCCTGTGACAGAGGCACTATGCTGGTCCCGGGCTCGCACCGGGCACAGCGGAGCACGGGACCAGCATGACAGCGGGAGGGGGCGAGCCATGGAGGCGGGGGCACACATACTGGGACCTCATACAAGCGATCCGCCGGCTATATAGCCGGTGGATCACTTGTATGTTAACAGGCATCGCCCCAGGTGTCCCGCTCGCGTGCGCCCAGCGGCGCGTGCGAGGGGGCATGGCTTAGATCTAGAGAGCTCCTGGCCAGCCATTTTTTTACAACGGCCGGCCGGGAAGTGGTTAAAAACTCCCCAAATTATTTTTAAAGCCCCTGTCCCTGTATACACACACACACACACACACACACACACACACTTTTGTAGGTGACCAAATACTTATTTTCGACCATAATTTGCAAATAAATTTGTTCCAAATCAAACCAATGTGATTTGTCTGGATTTGTTTTTTCATTTTGTCTCTCATAGTTGAGGTCTGCCTATGATGCCAATTACAGGCCTCTCTCATCTTTTTAAGTGGGTGAACTTGCACAATTGGTGGCTGACTAATGTGGCTAATAAATAAATATACAATTTTAGTGCACAAAAAGACGTAATAATATCCATATTTTGTAAAGTATAAAAAAGAAGGGTGTGCTGAGTAAACAGATACCCAACATGCCAAGCTTAAAAATTGTGTGGGCCCGTGAAATGGCAAAAAACTATTGTACACCAAATTGTCAATAGATAATGCTTTAAAAGTCTGTACAGGTCATCATTTCCCTGACAGCTCCATGGCAGCACACAAATGGGAAGGCTCCGCCTCCCTACCATTCTGATAGGACCCCTAACTCATAAGTTTGAGCCATCCGCAGCACTCAGCATTACCTTTACATAGCAACTCTGGCTGGGCGGGACATTTTTGTGCTGCCATGGAGCTTGTCAGGAAAGGAAATTTGCGGTAAGTATGAAATATGATTTCCCTGACAGCTCAATGGCAGCACACAAATGGGAAATAACTGGACACCAGGGAGGGTAAGGCATACGGAGAAAATTTTAATCATGTTACAGAAGCCGAAGAGGCAACAACACTACGCCCAAACTCCACTGTGGTCAGAGCAGCGGGTTCAATACAATAATGCTTGATAAATGTGTGCATAGAGGACCAAGTTGCCGCTTTGCAGATGGTCTCAGGAGAAACACGACTCGCCGCTGCCCAAGAAGCAGAAACACTGCGTGTTGAATGTGCTGTGACTGAATCCGGGGCTGCCAACCCTTTAGAACCGTAAGCCAATGCTATAGTTTTCACCATCCAAGATGCTATAGTCCGGGTGGATGCCTTGCATCCTTTCCTAGCTCCTGCTGGAACAACAAACAGGTGATCAGTGGACCTGATCAGCTCCGTGGCAGCCAGGTAAGATCGCAGAGAAGTCCCGACATCCAACCTGGTAATCTGATTATCAGCGTCTGAAATTAGATTAGGGAGCACAATCTCCTGTTGAACATGAAATCTAGAGGCCACCTTAGGTACAAATCTCAACATGGGAATCAAAACGACCCGATCAGCAAAGAACACGGTGAAAGGTTCCTTGCATCCCAGTGCTGCGATCTCCGACACTCTCCAGGCCGAAGAGACGGCCACTAGGAAAACCGTCTTCAAGGTCAAATACCAGAGCAAAGCCTGTTCTCCAAATACATCCGAGGCGAGGAAATCCAGGACCAAAGGGAGGTCCCACTTGGGGAACAGTGGCGTTCTTGGAGGTTTGATTTGCATAACCGCCTTGAAGAACTTAACGATCAATGGATTGGTTGCCCATTGCATCCCGGTGACAGTGCCGACACATGGCCTTTAAGTGTGCTAGAGGCCAGATTCAATTCCAGGCCACCTTGTAGAAACTCGAGGACATGAGCGACCTCCGGGGATTCGAGGGAGAAACCATGCCATCTGCAAATTCCGTAAATTTTGCCCAGATCCTAAGATAGGACCTGTTGGTACTGTCCTTATGCGACCTCATCAAAGTGAAAATTACTTCTACCAAGCAGCCCTCTCTTTACAACCGTAGCCTCTCAAGATCCAGGCCATGAGACACAACCTCTCGGGTGCTGGATGAACCAATGGGCCCTGGGTCAGCAGGTTGCCCCGCAGTGGCAGGGGATAGGGATCGCCAACGGCCAGCTCCCGGAGAAGAGGGTACCACGGCCGACGTGGCCAATTGGGAATTACCGCCAACACCGTAATGTGTTCTCTCTGGAGTTTCTTCAGGAAACCGAGCTAAAGGGGCACTGGAGGAAAGGCATATGCCGTACTGAATGTCCAATCCAGGGACAATGCATCCACTGCTACCGCCTGGGGGCACGGAAGCCTCGAACAAAAGACGGGCAGCTTCGCATTGGATGGGGATGCAAACAGATCGATCTGTGGCCGAAAAGCCCACTTTGTCAGTTCTTGAAACATCAGTGGGGACAGAGACCATTCGTTGTTGTCGAGGCCCGTCAGGGACAGGAAGTCTTCCTGTACATTGGCTTGACCCGGCAGATATACTGCTGAAAGTAGATTCAGGTTTGCTTCGGCCCACACCATGATTGGAGCGACCTCTCTCAGGAGCGTGCTGCTGCGGGAACCACCCTGCTGTGCTGTCGTGTTGTCCATTCTGAGCCGGACCGCACGGCCCTTGACCAGGGACTTGAAGGCCAAGAGGGCCTGAAAAGCAGCTCTCAGTTCCAGGATATTGGAAATCATGCCCTTTGAGGGGAATGCCCATGTCCACTGTGACCACTTCACCATAGGGACCGTTGAAATCATTGTGCCCACCACCTGTAGACACTGCCTCACCGTCAGAACAGCCGGTGATTAAGCAGCCTCAATTCTGCTGCGGATGACCGATACCTTCTTCGGGGGTAACAACAATGAGGCTTGAATCGTATTTATTCTTGCACCCAAATACACCAGATCTTGAGTAGGAACTAGGTGACTTTTCTCCACATTGACCAGCCAACCGAAGTCCCTGAGAGTTGAGAGTACCAGTTGTCGATGAGCCAACAACTGGGTCCGATATTGATTGAGCAACAGGACGTTGTCGAGGTAGTGGTATATCCGAATCCCTCGAAGTCGTAGGAATGCCACTAGGGAAAGAAGTATTTTCGTGAAGATCCGGGGTGATTTTGTGAGGCCGAATGGCAGACAGATAAATTGGAGATGTAGTTGCGCCACTGAAAAGCGTAGGAACTGTTGGTAGTGGGGATGCGCAGGTACGTGAAAGTAAGCATCTTGTAAATCTATTGATAACCAATAACGGCCAATCTCCGGGCCGTACCAATTTCAGGATGGTTTGAAGAGACTCCATCTTGAAGTGTTCCTTCAGGATATGCTTGTTCAAATGGCGGAGATCTATTACTGGTCTCCAATCCCCGTTCTTTTTCTGGACCAAAAATAAGGGAGAATACACCCCCTGAAAGTGCTCTCGAGAGGGCACCTCCACCACAGCTCCTTGGGATAACAAGGTTCCCACGTAGGACCACAGGACCTATTTCTTCATCTTAGAAGATGGAAAGGTTGTGGGTACGAACGTTGCCACGCATGGTCTGCGAAATCGCCACGCATGGCCTTCTGAAACTTTGTTGATCACCCACTTGTCTTTGATGTGGTCCGCCCAGATTTGTCTGGCTACCACTCGGCAAACCTGAGTGGGCAAATCCTCAAAAGGACTTCTGAGCTCCCTGTCCAGGTTTGGGAGTGCTTTTCTTGGTGTCAGCACCACCCGTGGTGGCTCTCCAAGGTCTACGATACTCCTTACCCGGCTTGTAGGAGTGCAAATCCTTGTTAGCAGTTGGCCTCGCACCTCTAAAGCGTGCATTTTTCTGCTGCAAGATCCTTCTATCTTACGGAATGAAGCTGGATTTATTACCAAAGAGGGATGGCCCCTCGAAGGGCATCTTGCACTATCCCTGCTTTGAGGTAGGGTCCGCTACCCATGGTCGGAGCCAAAGTGCTCTCCTACCCATAACCGAATGCAGCATAATTCTAGCCATCGACCGGACCAGATCATTTGCTGCTTCTGCCACGAATGCAGAGGCAAGCTTTACATGCCTCAGAGATTCCATTATTTCTGCTTTCTCCAGATCCTCGGATATGGCTGATTCCGCATTGCCGGCCCAGACTTCTAGAGCCTTAGATGTAGCTGGTTTACAGCCACTCCCTGCCACCAGATAGATTTTCTTTAAATCCAGATCGATGCGTCTGTCAGCACATCTCAGAAGGAGACCGCATCATCTAAAGTCAGGGTCACGTGCTGCGCAAGCCTCATTAAGGCTGCATCCACCACTGGGGATTCGTCCAGATATTTCACTTCTTCCTTTTTGAAGGGGTACAATTTTGAGAAGCGATTACGTAGAGCGGTCTTCCGATCCACTTGTTCCCACTCATTGAATATGATGTCTTTAATTTCATCAAAGAAGGGGAAGCAAGCTGTTTCCTTCCTGACATTCTTAAAAAATCTTCGCTTTTTCTCTGGTTCCGCCGCCTCATCTTCCCAAAGAAGAGCCTGCTTTATGGCTTTGACGAATGGCTGGACCATTGTGAAGTCGAAAACTTCTGGCTGCTCCTCCTCTTCTGCAGAACAGTGCTCAGAAGCCGACGCAACCGATTCTTCAGGCGCTCTGGCAGGGGAACTGACTACAGCTGGTCATCTAGCAGGTTCCGCAGCAACAGTCGGCTGCCTATCACCCAATTGAGTAGCCGCAGCCATGTCCCGTAAGGCTTCCTGAAACACCTGTTTCATGAGGGAGATCATATGCAAGTTGTCGCTCTCTTTGTCCCTGGTAGCTTCAGTAAAGCAGGAACCACAAGCCGTCTTGTCTGGAAGGGCCGTACTTGAACAGGTCCAACATCTATCCTGTGGAGAGCGATGCCTTCCGGACGTGCCCTCAGCGTTGGAGGAGCGAGCATGCTCCCCCGACCGGTGTCCCTCCCAATAAGCACGGGAACGGCAAGTAGCAGCATGCCGGTGTGGCGAAGAAGACCTGCGTCTGGATGAAGAGGAGGACTGATGGCCGTCATGCTGATCTCTGGCATAGGTTCTTGCTGTTTTGGAGGGGCTGAAAGACAATAATGCACAACCTGCTAGCAATAAAACTACACCAAAAAAACAAAAAAATCAAATTATGTTTAAATGTGACAAAAATGACTGCAGGTAGCCGCCTAACTTCTTGACAAGCGCTGGTCTTTTGGGGGGGTTGGCAGATCTGAAGGCATTCTAAGAACACACAGTCAGTCAAGATATGATCCCATACAGTGTCCCCACAAAGTCCAACAACATGCCCCAAAACGTACCTGGAGCACAGCAAACAGAGCAGGCAGTGCAGGGCAGCGTCTCACCACAGCAGAAACCATGATTACAGCCCTCTGCACAGATAAATGTACACAGGACGCCGGTTCAAGCCCCTCCCACCGTCCGGCACCCAATCGCGTCTGCGCGTGACGTCACTGACCGGCAGAGGAGCCGCCACGCTGCGTTCCAACACAGGGGGAGGTACCGTCAGGAAACCACTGTGGCAAAGCGCACGCCCGCACTACAGCTCCGCCACTAAGGGACAGGGATTGCCCCATAACCCAGATTTACTGGGCATCATGCCAGCCTCAATTACCAGCAGCGAGGCTCCCCCATCATGACCCTTTAGGTCAAACAAGGGGACTTCACCCACAGGAGTAGCCGGACTTCAGGGCAGACAGCCAGAGGCTTTACCCCAGGCAGGTAGGCAACACCCACCTCCATCAGAAGTAGGAGGAAAAAAAGAAGAACGCTGAGTGCTGTGGATGGCTCAAACTTATGAGTTAGGGGTCCTATCAGAATGGTAGGGAGGCGGAGTCTTCCCATTTGTGTGCTGCCATGGAGCTTGTTAGGAAAGGGAAGTATGAAATACAATTTTCCTGATTTTAGAGTTAACCTATAATTATTGTTCTCACTCTGGCAAACATGGCGATACCTAAGATGTGTGGCACAATCATAATTTTTGTACGTAGACACAATTGACAGATGTATGTGTGTGTGTGTGTGTGTGTGTATACAGGGACAGGGGCTTTAAAAATAATTTGGGGAGTTTTTAACCACTTCCCGGCCGGTAAAAAAACGGCTGGCCAGGAGCTCTCTAGATCTAAGCCATGCCCCCTCGCACGCGCCGCTGGGCGCACGCGAGCGGGACACCCGGGGCGCTAGGGAGGCGGAGCCTTCCCATTTGTGTGCTGCCATGGAGCTGTCAGGGAAATGATGACCTGTACAGACTTTTAAAGCATTATCTATTGACAATTTGGTGTACAATAGTTTTTTGCCATTTCACGGGCCCACACAATTTTTAAGCTTGGCATGTTGGGTATCTGTTTACTCAGCACACCCTTCTTTTTTATACTTTACAAAATATGGATATTATTACGTCTTTTTGTGCACTAAAATTGTATATTTATTTATTAGCCACATTAGTCAGCCACCAATTGTGCAAGTTCACCCACTTAAAAAGATGAGAGAGGCCTGTAATTGGCATCATAGGCAGACCTCAACTATGAGAGACAAAATGAAAAAACAAATCCAGACAAATCACATTGGTTTGATTTGGAACAAATTTATTTGCAAATTATGGTCGAAAATAAGTATTTGGTCACCTACAAACAAGCAAGTGTTCTGGCTCTCACAGACCTGTACCTTCTTCTTTAAGAGGCTCATCTGTCCTGCACTCATTACCTGTATCAATGGCACCTGTTTGAACTTGTTATCAGTATAAAGACACCTCAAACAGTCACACGAAGGACACCAGAAATCTGATAATAATAATAATAATAATAATAATACTGTGAAGCATGGGGGTGGCAACATCATACTTTGGGGTTGTTTCTCTGCAAAGGGACCAGGACGACTGATCCGTGTACAGGACAGAATGAATGGGACCATGTATAGTGAGATTTTGAGTGCAAACCTCCTTCCATCAGCAAGGGCATTGAAGATGAAACGTGGCTGGGTCTTTCAACATGACAATGATCCCAAACATACCGCCCGGGCAACGAAGGACCACTTTGTAAGAAGCATTTCAAGGTCCTGGAGTGGCCTAGCAAGTCTCCAGATCTCAACCCCATAGAAAACCTTTGGAGGGAGTTGAAAGTCCGTGTTGCCCAGCGACAGCCCCAAAATATCACTGCTCTAGAGGAGATCTGCATGGAGGAATTGGCCAACATAACAGCAACAGTGTGTGCCAACCTTGTGAAGACGTACAGGACACGTTTGACGTCTGTCATTGCCAACAAAGGATATATAACAAAGTATTGACATGACCTTTTGATATTGGCCAAATACTTATTTTCCACCATAATTTGCAAATAAATGTTGCCACTGAACAACACATCACTACAGTCATGTAGCACAGTGCCTGAGCTACAGCATGTATTATTATATATGATATGATTACATGCAGTTGGAAAACAACCACTATCCTTGGATGCATCGAACATGCATCCAGGGATAGTGATTGATTTCTAACCACATGTAATCATATCACATACAATTACATGTGGTGTGCAGGTGTTTACATGCAGTGGCTGTCACAGAATCATTAACTTGAACAGGGGACAGCTGCTGCTTGTAAACAGCAGATAAGGGATTCCTGTTTCAGGAAAATGCAAGTTCCTGATGCAGAAATCCCTAATCGCACCTAAACTTACAGATGTGAATGGGGTGAATACAGACATATAGAGAAATACACCCTCCCCCCCAAAAAATACACACAGAGAATACACACACACAGAATAATCCCCCCATATATAAAATAAAACACAGAATAACATACTCCCCCTCGTTTTCCCCTCCCCCCGCAGATAAAATAAAACACACAGAATGATACACCACCCCTCGTTTCCCCCTCCCCCGCAGATAAAACACACAGAATAATGCACCCCCCTTGTCTCCTCCTTCCCCGCAGATAAAATAAAATACACACACAGAAAAAATAATACACCCCTCCTCATTTCCTCCTCCCCCGCAGATAAAATAAAACACACACAGAATAATACACCCCCCTTGTTTCCCCCTCCTCCCGTAGATAAAATAAAACACAAACACACAGGCAAAATAATACACCCCCCCTTTTTTCCCCTCTCCCCCGCAGATAAAATATAAAATCGCATCACCTGCACAACCCCTTTTGATCTAGTAGTTGATTAAGGTCTGGTGCAGACCTCATTAATCAATCCTTTTGCCTGGAGCTCAGAGCTGTCAGAGCTCCGGCCGAAAGGAGCAGCTATGTGGTCTGCATCTGACAGCTGCGGGCTGGATAGTACCAATTCATGGACCGAAGGGGAGACCCCTGAAGAGCCTTCCTTCCTGCTGCTGATTGCCCCCCCCCCCCTCCCCCGCGCCCCCTGCCGGCC
>NW_017306404.1:1875983-1879591 GCF_000935625.1 Nanorana parkeri | reverse complement strand
CATAGCAGCCGCGTCGGTCGATACGGCGGTAGTTCCGCCACTGCCTTTAAGGACAGACCCACTGCAACAGCTTACCTCATTCCATACTCCCCTTTTATTTTAGGGAGCAATTCTCCAGTTTCCCCAGATGGACTGGATAGTCTGTATTTTGGATCCTGGGACTCCTGTTTCCATGGGATTATCGTCATCAGCAGCTTTTTTAGCTCCGCTTGTTGAGCCTGAGACCTGCATTGTGTCTAACAGGCCTTTTATATCCACATTTGACTGAGTGTCCGTGTTAATTAAGGAAACAATCTGCTTCAAATCCATCTACTACAGAACCTAATTCTGACCTTGTTGGGCCCTTATTTACAACAGATCCTGAAAACCCTATGCTTTATGTAACTATGTAACAAATGTAACAAAGAACAAGACCTTTGTGTTTTTCAACATGCTGTGCAATTCTCTAAATCACTCTACTTCAGTTATAATGGTTGCATGCCTTGTGGTACTTATCTCTTCTAAGGCCAGTCTGTTTTAAGAGGGGCTTATCGACATACAAAGTTGTCATATATCTGTTTCCTGCTGTTTTTCCCTGACTACGAACTGATTATATTCAGCGTTCTAAAAATGTCACGACTCTGCTACAGCACTGACTTTTACATCCATATTAGTGCTCCTTGTCTTCTTAGCCTTCCTTGATAAAGTGTGCAACACTCTCTTTGTTAGAGGAAATGTAATACTCCAGCTGTCACTACTGATTTCTGCCTCCTATTCCTATGCAGGACTTAAAGTCATTTGGATCCCTGTATATGAATTTTCCCCACCCCTTACAGTTATGGGCTCACAGTGAGAAATCATCTTGTATTGTACTTCCATGGAAAATCAGCATACACAGTACTCTGTTACCTGATTGCAGAGTTCACATAGGGGGGAAACTGCATGTTCAGAAAAGCTTATGGGTTCTATTTTTTGCAGTAGTGCTCTGGACTCTGGACTCTGGAGTTACCTGAGACCCTGCAGAGCACACCATAGATCCTGCATAGCCCACCTGATACTCTCTATGGTGGGCTCTGTAGGGTCCCAGGTGGGCTGGTCTTCCGGGTCCCTTTCCCTGTACCTCCTCCCAAATCTTCTTACCTGCTGCTGCTGGGGCCCAGCCATCCTCACCCCCCTCCCCTGTCACCTCTGCCATGCTGGCCCTGGTACAGCGGATACCCATTTAAAGGGCCCTCCATGCGTACCAGCCATAACCCCCTGATGGCGGTGTTCTATCAAAGTTTGTGACTACGTTAGAATGTGTGATCGGTGACGTGGTCACATGATTTAACGTAATCCCGCCCAGTTTTTCGGGGGTGGAATGTGCGACCGCCAATAGGTGAAGCATTCCAATGCTTTCTCAGCTGTTCCAGGGCAGATCGGCAGGAGAACTGATCTGGAACCTGGAACAATCCCTGGAACAGCTGATCAGTCCAGAAGTGTTCTAACACCGGGACCCTGCACTGCCCTGTATTCCACCGGGGGGTGTTGCCATACCGGCGGTATTTCCGCCCCTGACTTTTGCTCTCAGTTTATTTTTTCTCCCACCTGTTTTTTTCCTATATTGGTTTCTTGGTTGTCCTCCACATCATCGATGAGGTGCATCATTCTTTAAAATACCAGTCTCCCCTTACTGTTTTGTTCTGCCTTTTTGCCTGCTCTGGAACACCGGTTTCTTTCTTGGTGCCTTTCCTTGTTAGTAGCAATTTGCTTCCCTTTTTTATCTAGCTTTGTTCAAGCATTCATTCCTTCAAATATTCTTCTAGTACGATTTTCACATCCATTGGTTTTATTAGTGGCTATGCACTACTTTTAAATGTCCCTTTTGTCCACATATTACTACACTCATGTGTCCCTCATTGGATGATAAAGAAAGAAAATATTTGTACTTACCATAAAAGGAATTCTTGAAGTTAATTGAGAGACTCAGGTCCCATCCCTCTGTGCTTATTGTCCCTATGTACTGCTTACTAACAAACCTGAAGCATGACCGTTAGGGACTAGGTTATACAGGGCTCTTGCTTTTTTTCTGTTTGCCAGTATCCAGGAATGCAATTCTGGATCTATTAATCTCTAATAATGCAGACCTAGTTACAGACATAGCAATTAGGGATACATTGGGTGATAGTGATCACAGGGTGATTAGTTTTAATGTTGGCACAGAAAAGAGAAGTGTGTAGGTTTGACAAAAACACTAAATTTCAAAAAGGCAAACTTCGATAAGCTGCGTCATATAGTGCATGACAACAAATGGGAAAACATATTTCTAACAATGAACACTGATGAGAAGTGGGATTGTTTTAAGCATACATTGCACAATGCTATTACCAAGTGCATACCATTGGGTAACAAAAATAGGAGCTAAGACTGCATCGCTAAATAAAACGGTAAAACAACACATCAAAGAAAAGAAGCAGGCATTTAAAAAATATAAGATGGAGGGGACTGTATTGGCATTCCAGAGCTGCAAGGAATCCAAAAAGATATGTAAACATGAAATCCGAGCCGCTACAATAGATTACGAAAAGCATATCGCCACAATCAGTAAAAAGAACCCAAAAAAATTATTCCAATATATAAACAGTAAAAAGGTAGGAAAAGAGCAGGTAGGCCCACTAAAAGATCAGGATGGGAAATTAATCACTAACGACAGGGAGAAGGCTGAGGTATTAAATTAATTTTTCTCCTCAGTATACACTCGGGAAAAAGATGGGTTTAATGGAGATAAGAATGTGAGTAGCTCTGTGCGTAACGCAGTGGTTGACGGTAGCCGGTAGTCAATAGGACCGGATAACCTGCACCCCAGGGTACTTAAAGAGCTCTGCCGTGTTATAGCAAGACCATCATTCTTCATATTCAAGGACTCATTAATGACTGGAAGGGTACCAAGTGACTGGCATAAAGCAGCAGTAGTACCAATATTCAGAAAAGGCTCAAGATGACAATTGGGTAAATACAGACCAGTCAGTCTAACATCAATAGTATGCAAACTGTTTGAAGGAATGATAAAGGACTATTTAGTGTATTTTGTTCATGACAAAGGTATAATAAGTGATAATCAGCATGGATTTATGAAGGTCCGTTCTTGTTAGACCAACCTACTAACATTTTACGAAGTGGTGAGTAGAGATCTGGATAGATAAAACCAGTGGATGTGATGTTTAGTTACGTTTTGATTCGGATTTTGTATTATTACGTTTTTCGGATTCAGGTCCGAAATTAAATTAGTTTTCGGAATTCGGATTCGGAATAAATTCGTTAGCGGTAGTCCGGTCAAAATTTAGTTTTGTGGACGAAATGTCATTTTTTAGCGGTAGTCCGGTTGAAATTTCATTTATGGATGAAATTTCGTTGCAGCAAAATGACATTAGGGGGAAAAAAAAATCGCATTTGTTTTTAGTTTGCAGAAGATGAAAAAAAAAGCGTGAGGTTCCCCCCAATTCATACCAGACCCTTTAGGTCTGGTAGGAGTTTTAAGGGGGAATACCAGCCCCAAAAATGGGGGAAAAAACTTGGGGTCCGCCATAACAGTCCTACCAGACCCTAGATCCGAGCACTGACCCGGCAGGGCAGGAAGGGGGGGGGGGGGG
>NW_017306404.1:1857520-1875900 GCF_000935625.1 Nanorana parkeri | reverse complement strand
GGGGGGGGGCGAACGAGCGCCCCCCCCTGCGCCTTACCAGGCCACATGCCCTCGGCATTGGGAGGGTGTCCCAATGCCGATGGGGACAAGGGCCTCTTCCCCACAACCCTGACTTTTTTTATTTTTTATTAAAGGGATAGTCAAAAATTGACTGTTTATTTTTTTTCAATTGAAGGATTTTATCAAAAGTCTGGACTTTTTACTAACTATTTGATTTAACTCCTTTAGTGAATGGGTAGGGGTACAAGTACCCCTTACTCATTCACAGGGGGGGGTGGCATATGGGTGCCCCCTTATTTAAAGGGGTAACCCGATGCAAATAAGCCCCCTTGCCTGCAGACCCCCACAACCACCGGGTCAGGGTTGTGGGGAAGAGGCCATTGTCCCCATCGGTATGGATTTTGGGGGAACCCCACGCACTTCTTTTGTGTTTAAACTTGGGGGGGTCCCTCCTAACATTCCTAGCAGACCTAAATGGTCTGGTATGAATTGGGGGGGAACCTCACGCTTTTTTTTTTCCTAATGTAATTTTGCTGCAACTAAATTTCTCCCATAAACGAAATTTCAACCGGACTACCGCTAAAAAACGAAATTTCGTCCAAAAATGAAAATTCGACCGGACTACGGCTAAGGAATTTAGGGAAATCGGGAATTCGGATTAGTTTGTATTCGTTTTAGCTGTAATTCGGAATTCGGATACATCCGAATTTCAGAAATGTAATCCGAATTTTGTTTCCGAACTAAACGAATCGGACATGTCTAGTCTACAGTAATGAGTGGCATGTCCCAAGGTTCTGTGCCAAGCCCAATACTGTTTAATCTGTTTATTAATGATATTGTGGAGGACGTCAATAGCCATGTTTCTTTGTTTGTAGGTGATACTTAAATTGGGCGGGTAATAGACACGGGCTTAGACAGTATAACATTACAGGAGGACCTGAATAAAATAGGTGTGTGGGTGACTATTTGGCAGATGAGGTTTAATGTTGAAAAATGTAAAGTAATGCATTTTGGGGTTAAAAACAGGCTAGCAGAATACACATTAATGGGTGCTCCACCAGGTAAGTCAGAAATTGAAAAAGGTGTGGGGGTCATAGTAGACCACAGATTGAATAATAGCTTGCAATGCCAGGCTTCAGCAAACAAAGCTAGCAGAGTACTGTCTTGTATTAAAAAGGGAATGTACTGTAGAGACAAAGCAATATTTTTGCCACTTTATAGATCACTGGTTCAGCCTCATCTTTAATATGCGGTTCAGTTTCGGTCGCCAATCCACAGAAGGGATGTCCTGGAGTTGGAGAGAGTCCAGAGAAGGGCAACAAAACTAATTAAGGGGCTGGAGGATCAAAGCTATGAGACAAGGTTACTAAATTCAGACTTGTTTACACTAGAAGTGAGGCGATTAAGAGGGGACATGATTTTAATGTACAAAATATTTGGTGGTGATGGCAATATCAGCAATAAACGTTTAACTCTAAACTCCCTAACAAGGACTAGAGGGCAACACCTAAAATTGGGGGAGAAAAGATTTAACCACAAAGGGCACAGGGGCTTCTTTTCAGTCAGAGTGGTTAGATTTTGGAACTCCCTGCCACAACCAGTGATATCAGCAGACAGTATTGTATCATTCAAAAATCAATTAGATACCTTCCTCAGGGGTACAGGTACTCTTAAAACCTAATACCACAAAGGGACTCATATACACACATACACACACTACACACACACTACACACACACTTACACATAAAAGTTGAACTTGATGGACCTGTGTCTTTATACAACTTCAAATACTATGTAACTACACTATATTGCAGAAAGTATTGGGACTCCTGCTTTACACGCACATGAACATTAATGGCATCCCAGGCCTTGTCCGTAGGGTTCAATATTGAGTTGGCCCACCCTTTGCAGCTATAACAGCTTCAACTGTTCTGGGAAGGCTGCCCACAAGGTTTAGGATGGTGCCTATGGGAATGTCTGACCATTCTTCCAGAAGTGCATTTGTGAGGTCAGGTACTGATGTTGGACGAGAAGGCCTGGTTCGCAGTCTCCACTCTAATTCATCCCAAAGGTGTTCTATCGGGTTGAGGTCAGGACTCTGTGCAGGCCAGTCAAATTCCTCCACCCCAAATTCACTCATCCATGTCTTTATGGACCTTGCTTTGTGCATTGGTGCACAGTCATGTTGGAACAGGAAGGGGCCATCCCCAAACTGTTCCCACAAAGTTGAGAGCATGAAATTGTCCAAAATGTCTTGGTATGCTGATGCCTTAAGAGTTCCCTTCACTGGAACTTAGGAGCCAAGCCCAACCCCTGAAAAACAACCCCCCACCATAATCCCCCCTCCACCAAACTTTACACTTGTCATAATGCAGTCAGGCAAATACCGTTCTCCTGGCAACCG
Source organism: Nanorana parkeri (assembly GCF_000935625.1). NCBI lineage: Eukaryota > Metazoa > Chordata > Amphibia > Anura > Dicroglossidae > Nanorana > Nanorana parkeri. The sequence goes on along the minus strand of NW_017306404.1, from coordinate 1,873,494 downwards.
CCAAACCCAGACACATCCATTGGATTGCCAGACAGAGAAGCATGATTCATCACTCCGGAGAACACGTCTCCACTTCTCTAGAGTCCAGTGGCGGCGTGCTTTACACCACTGCATCCGACGCTTTGCATTGCACTTGGTGATGTAAGACTTGGATGCAGCTGCTCGGCCATTGAAGCCCATTCCATGAAGCTTCCTATGCACTGTTGTTGTGCCAGTCTAAAGGCCACATGAGGTTTGGAGGTCTGTAGCTATTGACAGTTGGCGACTTCTGCGCACTGTGCGCTTCACCCGCTCTGTCATTTTACGTGGCCTACCACTTTGTGGCTGAGTTCCCAGTTGCTTCCACTTTGTTATAATACCACTAACAGTTGACTGTGGAATATTTAGTAGCAAGGACATTTCATGGATGGACTCATTGCACAGGTGGATGGACTATCACGGTGCCACGCTTAAATTCACTGAGCTCCTGAGAGCGACCCATTCTTTCATAAATGTGTGTAAAAGCAGTCTGCATGCCTAGGTGCTTCATTTTATACACCCATGGAGGTGATTGGAACACCTGAATACAATAATTTGGAGGGGTGCCCCAATACTTTTGGCAATATAGTGTATGTAACTATGTAACTATTCTGTATATACCTTGCTCATTATAGATGTCAGGCTCAGTAATCAACCTTTGCCACAAGTTGCAGTCTGGCTCAGTCATCTCTTCTGTTCTCTTTACTAAGAAAAAAATAAACCTGGTTAGTTTCCAGGATTTTTTTTTTATGTACCCTGATTTTCCCTGCAATATTAGCACCTTGTCCGCCTACTAGATATGCATTCAATTCAGAAAAGGATAGGAGATGTATGGGAATGCAGCTTTTTTTTTTTATATACAAACAATATTGGAGTTTATGCAATAAAAGAAAGAATATAAGTGGATTTTACCTGTTTCAGGTAATTTCACCAGTCATTTTATGAAAACATTTAACAATATTTCCACTTGCTTGCTATTGGCAACAACTCCAATTTTATTTGCATTTTCTTTCATCCAGTTTTAAAGAAACAACTCCTTTTTTCATGTAAAATGGGAAAAGTGTTTACATTTAGGTAAATCCCTAGTTACTACATAAAATAATAATAATAATACATATCTACAGGTTCCACTGCTAGGAAAACTTGCTTCATATGGTTAATATGGATAATAATACTACATAGGTAGACTTATGCATTGCAATCACATTGAAGGAAGGTTTTAGCAACATAGCACTGAGCATCTCCTGTTTCAGCAAAAATTTCCAATTTTCTTTATGCGTTTTACCTTTAGTATTTTTGACAGCTAGCATTTTTTCCTATACACATTGATTATTTTACTCAACTGCAACCTCCAATAAACTGGTACCATTAACCTTTTCCATTTACTATTCCAAGGATGACAGATCTGGCTGCTATGGAAACATGTACAATTTTCAACCTATGTGATACTGGACACTTGTCAATACACAGGCTTATAAAGGCTAATATTATTGATGGTTTAAGATGTAAGCCAGTAACCTCAGATAAAGGAACTAAATATTATTCCAGTAGTTTCAAATGCTTTTGCAAAATCTACGTATAAGGGTCAGTGAGCCAATTTGGCCACAATGTGTCCAGCATTGAGACAAATGTTCTGAAATTCTACATAGGTAGTTAGTACAGTGTCAAAAAAACAGTAGTAATATTTTTGGGGCAGTTTCTCATTAGTTTATACAATGAAAAATCCCACAAACAAGTTTAAAGAGAAAGTACCCTAAGCTTGGGAACTGCACAAATGTGCTTGCAGCACCTAAAATGACATTGCCCTGTTTGCCTTTCCCTGCCAGTTTCTGTGGACTTTGTGAACTGAAAGTCTGCAGTATGGATGCCCATGTGGTTATCAGTATTAATGGGTAAGCTAGAGCTTTTTATTTGGCTTTTTATTTATTTGGCTTATTATCCTTATATCAAGAGCATTTATATTGTTTTTGTTGTTATGTTAACACAATGCATCATTAATTTGTGTAATACAAAAGCAGGGATCTCAAGTCTCCCTGATGTTCAGGGAGTATCCCTCTATTAGATAGTGGCTCCCTGACGTCTGCGAGAGAGGCATTTTCTCCCTGAAAGGTTTACTCTGAGTAAACCTTTCCGGTAAGATATCAGTGGGTAAAGTTGCCTCCTGGAGGAAGGTCATGTGATCTCTAGAGTAGCCTCAGAACGAGGCTTGGCTCTCAGAAGGAAGAAGCTACTTGCTGTACAGAGAGTAAACAGAAAGGGCCCCTCCCGGAAATGAGACAGCAACCTCCCTGAAATAAGGTTTTGCAGATTGGGATGTCTGCAAAAGCAAGCATGATTCTGTAAATATTCTCATAATCTGTTTTTGCTTTATCTAATTATGCGTGTGGGCCTACAGTTGAAAAGATAAAACAGGCCAGGGTTGTGCAATATATTCTGCACACAGTACATTGCTCAAATAATAAACATCAAGACCACCACAGGAATGTGTGTTGATAATCCCTTTATTAATGAGACTTTTCCTAAACCACTTGGAAAAGTGGAAAGTGACCCTAATCCAGGTATGCTGCCTTTGGTGGATAGGGGGTAGGAAGAAAGCATGTGTGCACATATATGTCAACATTGTGCCAAGGGAGCTCTGCTTAGCTCCCCTTCCCCCCTTAAAAGACATATTGGCTCTATGTTGAAAAGAAAAAATCCTCCCACACATTCTGTACCCCAAAGGGAATGTGGAGTGTTACAGGGAACACGTACCAAAACGTAAAAGGGCCTTTAAACAAAAGAAAATTAGTACAGTTTACAAAATCACTCCTTCTTTGAAATATACAGAAGGAGTTCAAAATAAATAAAGACATGAACACTTTTGGACAGTTTTTTTTAACTGAAAGTTAAAACATACCAACACCAGAATATGATTAACAAAACATGCCCCATGGTGTAATCCAGCATCTATTACATTGTTCAGCAATGTCATTATGACCAAGCATGTATAACTTGGGACACTTCTAACTTGTAAGCTGTTGGTGGGGTGGAAGAAGAATATGGGTAATTGTGTGAGGAAATGGGGGTATTTTTAGTAATTGTTTTTAGTGTTGTTGATGCAGCTTAGCTGCTTCTGGACTGCCAAATGTATAGATATTCACTGCATCCTGAAGCAGTTTTACCAAGGTTATGGCTGTTCACATACAAGTGATCTGGTGGCTATAGATTCGCCTGATCATTTGTACGGTGTAGCTGAGCATGTGCCCTCCACCGCCATAGCCGGTTAACCTGGGCTCCGCTGTTCCCCGTAGGGGCCAGGATCGGCACGGTGGGTCTCTCATCTTCAATCAAAGGGAGATCAGCACAGTCCCAACCACTAATCTCTCCTCCAATCACTGAACCCAGAAGTGATGTGTTTGACATCACTTTCTATGTCACTGTAATTTCTTTGGCTCTTGTAGCCAGGAGAAGAAGCTGGTGAAGCAGATTGCTGCTTCATCAGCTTTTTTGGGGTCCCTAGGTGACATCAGGGGTCTGATGTCTCCATAAAGAGGACCTGTCACATCCTCTTTGTGATTAAATAGGAGGCTTGTTAGCCCCCTACGTGATAGTAATAAAGTTAAGTGAAAAAAAATTAAAGTCACATATCAAAAAATCAAGAAAAAAATGTTTTAAACCCCCCCCCCACATACATGCACATAGAAACGCAAACACGCATCACCGATTGCAGCATTTTGATTGCACCGCACCGGACCTCAGGCACAATGTGCATTTTGATCGCACTGCAGCCAGAAGGTGTGGCTACAGTGCCATTCACTTCAATGGCCTGCCACGCCCCCTCCTGCCCGGCAAAAAAGTGAGCAGGCCGCAATGGCAGTGCATTCCGGCCAGAATCGGACTGGAACGCACTGCATATGGTGTGAACTAACCCTTATGGGAAATTTTGGGTATTGTAGTTTTTGCAGATTCACAGGCACACACAATTTTAAGGATTGACATGTTTGGCATCTATTTACCCGACGTGACCTCATCTTTAATATTTTACCAAAAAAATGGGTATTACATTCTATTTCTGTGCACTAAATTTCATTTTAGCGTATTTTATTCTAAAACTACTGGTATGAATACTGGTATGGTATGAAAAGTTTGTAAAGCATTTGAAAAAGTCAGCAAGAAAACACAAAAAAATCGCAATGCACAAGACGCTCCCCCACAATCCAGTGGAAGTGCAATCCATCCTCACTTCCAACAGGGTCAGACATTTACCAATATTTGGGAGGTTCTATGATATTTACAAATGCTTATATTAGAAAGTTCTATGTGTGACAATTACATTCAGCTTATTCCATGCCAGTCCACGTGCAATCTTGCGTATGTGCATTGTGTCAGAAAAATCTTCAGGGTTAAAGTAGTTAGAACATTACTTTTATTAATCAGCCCCCTAAACTCAAGATCTGGTTTCATTAACAAAAATATTGCTAATGAGTTTTTCTTTTTATTGTTTGTGTTTTTTAGGTTTTACTAAGGGGGCTTGTAAGAATTACAACCATGTTTTATGAAAAGGGATCACTTTTATGTTCAGTTTCATTTAAATTTTATGGCTTTAGTGTTGCTGTTAGTTCTGATCATCTCAGATACAGGGTGAGTTCTTTATTGCAATAATAACTTTTTTTTTCTTAGATATCTAATTGGACATATAGATGTGCAGGCAATTTTTATGACTGCAGCAAGGCCAATCTAAAACTTTAAAGAGATTAGAAAGAATTAGCATATATTCTTTGTGAACCTTTCAAGCAACCAATTTTTACAAGGGTTATTTAGACCTTTAGTATTGATATCATTTTAAAGACCATAGTTATCGAGAATAAGGATATTGTAAGATTACATATACATTTCTATAAAAGGTGTTGATGCACCTGGTGCATTAAGTTTGATGGAATGTGACAAGTTTACAGTATTGGTAAATAGATAAAGCTTTCACATATATCTTTTGTTTCCTGTGTAGAATCTGAACAGTTACAAAGATGAAACCGTTACCTGAACATACATAGTATTTGAGGTTGAATAAAGACACAAGTCCATCAAGTTCAACCTATTGTGTGTATGTATGTGATTCTGCATGTGTCTGCGTGAGTTTGAGTTCCTGTGTGATCTTTGTTTTAAGTGTACCTGTACCCCTGTACCTCCGTATGTTATGGTCTCTGAGGAAATTGTCCAAATGCATTTTGAATGATTCCACACTCTCAACTGATACCGGTGCTTGTGGCAGCGAGTTCCAGAAAATAACCGCTCCTAACTTTAAAAACAAACTGACAGTTAAAGGAGAACTATGAGGTGAGTGCTTTTCACTCACCTCATAGTTCTAGCCGACCTGTGACAATGAGACTGTCACAGGTCGGCTCAGTAGATCGGGAGGTGAGCGAACACATACCGGCATTCGCTCACCTCTCGATCCTGTCATGGCTCTCTGCCATGACAGGGAGGGGCTGGGTTCCCCCCTCCCTGCTCCGATCCGCCAGGGCTGACTGGCGGATCAGACGGGGGAGGGGGCGGGTACAGCTAGCTCTGCCTCTAGATAGGCAGAGCCAGCTGTCACTCACGCAGCTGGGTGGATCCAGAAATAATTGCCGGGATCCGCTTCAGCTGCGGCGTTTCAGTATACCGCGAGCAGTAGCTCGCGGTATACTGTGGTGTCTCAGTATACCGCGAGCTGTAGCTTGCGGTATACTGTGGCGTCTCAGTATACCGTAAGCTGCAGCTTGCGGTATACGGAGCTTAGGGTGACAGGAGGATGCTAGTTTGTGTCCTCCCGTTACCCTAAGGAGAACTATAGGGAAAAGCCTTAACCCCATAGTTCTCCTTTTAACCAGTTAATATGGACCACTTGCTGATTTCAGTGGGGGAAAGGGGGTATGGAGGTCAGATTACAAGAACCCTAAGCCCTGGTTCACACCTAGGCAACAGCATTTTTGAGAGTTTTAATGTACGTTTGTGATGCACATTTTTGAGCATTTGTTTAGCATTTTTATGCGTGTTTTATGCGCATACAGCGTTTTTGTGAGCAAATTCTAGCTCATTGACACCAATGAGAGAAAGTGCATAAAACGCACATAAAAATGCACGAAAACACAGCAAACGGGCATTTTCAAGCATTTCCTATTCAGTCTATGGGGCCAATATGAGCTGTAATATGCCAAAATAAAAAGCTCCTGTACTTTTTCCAGCTACAGGTGTTTTGCTTATTGCGACAAAACGCTCAGATGTGAACAGAGCCACAGAAATTAATGGAATTTTTTGGGGGACAGATTTTTTTAGCGTTTTTTAGGGCAGAAAACACGCTAAAAAACGATCAGTGTGAACCAGGACTTAAAGTGCTCTAATCAGGGTTTGAGAACTTGGGGTTTCCAACGAAAAAAACAATACCGGCGCCTCTGGTTGCTAGATGGGCTGGTTATGAAGTTTGTTTAAACAATCAAAAGGCAGCTCTCACTGGTCAAAAAGACCATCGATCTAGGAAACAAGGGATAAGACAGAGCGCCTCCATAGTGTGAAAGGGTAATTTATTTGTACAACACACAAATGAAAATGTATTTACAGGAAAGTCGATGGTTAAAAGCATACAAATGGTGACGAAGTATAAAATCTCTAGCAGCGGAAGTCTGAAGGAGTACAACACATCAGCGTCCTCTGCCCCCTGGAGTTCTAAAGGTCTATGCGTTTCAGGGGCATGCCCCCTTCATCAGAACCTAGAGGTAAAGGTAAGAGATACCTTTTATATGAAAACAGCATTCCATTGTTTATGTTACACATAGGTGATCTGTTCTTAGAAGAAATTTCAGACTGAGAAGGTCATTTTTTAAGAGACATACCTTCCTCTTGTGTTTTATCACCTGCACCTAGCCTTCTTGGGTCACTTAATTATATGATAGTGACAATTCCATGTACAGAGTTATTCCTGTGAGAGGACCTGCAAGTGAGGACAATTTCCTGGCTTCTTCCAGTTTCTGTGTTTTCGCAAACATTTACAGTATATGTATATATTTATACATGCCAGAACATCCCCATGTATTGTTTTTAAAAGATGGCTTTACTTGGGGACTCTGTGGATCCTGTCAACCCTTATAGTGGTATTAAACTCTCAAAGATTTATTTCAGTAATGAATCCAGATCAAACAAATATTCATTGCCCAGCAAAAGTATTTCTTTGCATGTTTGCCCAAACACTTACAGTCATCATATTTCCAAACAGCTGACTCTATCTCTTTCAGCTCTGCTTTCCCGAACTTCCTGTCCAGTTCCAAGTCACAATGGACAGCACAGTCTCCAGCAGCAGTGCATCTACTAACTTGGATAAGGGAGGAAGGAGGAGGGGGGAGCAGGGGGAAGAAAGTGCCTTGCTGTGTTTCTGTGTTTGTGAAGAAACACACAGCTTAATAGCACACACAAGGGTGGCTCCAGATGACCCTACAAGGGAAAGGAGCCACCCTAAAAAAGGATCTCAGGGCCAGTGCTCAGGGGGCCAGCTGATTCTGCAGAAAGCTAATACTTCAAGAAGCAGCATTTATTGTAAGTGATTTACTCAGCATTTGAAATAGCCTAAAAACCTTTTGACTTCAATATCACTGAAAATATCTTTTACTGCTTTCTGGAAGCAGTAATTTTAACAATTACTGTAATTATCATTTCAGTTCTGGGAATGTTTTTAACCCAAGGACTCCACTAAATGTAACTAATGCCATCAATTACTCATCTTTGGACCTTGGAGATTTAGTAGGTTAGAAGTTATTTTTCAGTATACTGTGTGAATAGGAACATATAACGAACATATGGAGGAGTGTTCCTAACTTTGACTGCAAACGTGAAAATACATTTTAAGGAAATTATTTATGTAACTATTGTTCCAAAATGTGACTTGATGACTTTCTTCATTGTTCCTGCTATCACTATCTTGAGCTTGAAACAGAAACCACAATAATTAAACTTAATAATGTAATTAATACAGAATTAGGAGAGCAGAAATTAGGCAAAAGAAAAGAAAAACATAAAATAAAGGTACGCTTGTTCAATAAGCATATTCTCTGATGTATATCCTAAAACACAAAATCCACCTCAGGCACTCATGTCTCTTGCATAAAGCTAACAAAGCTGCCTTATTGCAAAAATAGGTAAAATACCCTTGGTTTCTAAGCTGCAGTTACCTTAAACACACACAGCTATGCAGTTTCCGTAAGGATCCCAATCAGATAACTATAATAAGTGATCATATGTCAATGCCTACATCTAGCCTAGACAGGTCCCATGGCAAACTACACAACCATGTACATATCAGAGTACATTACAGTACTGAAGTAATTTGAGATGATATAGCCTAAGAATAGTTTTAACTTCATTGTGCTCGCATTGTATCAAAAATAAATTATATGCTAAAGCACAAGAAAATCAATGGGGTCTATTCACTAAGCTGCCGAATGATCTAGCCGTAGCTTCAGCTATTCACTATAGCTTGTACAGCTCCCAACATCGCCGAGCGGCTCAGTCGAGCCAAAGGCATATACTTCGGTTCGACTGAGCTGAGGTGAAAGCCGAAGCTGGCCAAACGCTGCTGGGTGGAGCCAGACGCCATCTCACGGCTGGCTCCAGCCACTTGCACAGACAGATCAGCGTCCCTGGTTACCTGGTAACCAGGGACGCTAATCTCCAGATAGCCCAACTCTCCCGGACGCTCCCGGAGTCTCCCGTTAGATAGCGGTCCTGGCAGCCCGATCGAGCAGAGTAAACCTTTCCCTGCTCTGTTGTCTTTTTTTTTTTTCTTCTGACATCGGAGCTGTTGGCTGCCATCAGAATAAAATAAAATAAAATAAAAACCATAGGAATTCATAGCTAGATTCCTATTAGCTATTTCAATTTGCACCCGCCCTCTGCTGCTGTCAATCAGCAGAGAGAACCTGAAGTTCTCCATCAGGTCCCCTCTAGTGATTGACAGCAGCAGAGGGCGGGTGCAATAGCTAGTTTGCTATTGGCTATTGCAAAGTGAAATAGCCAATAGGAACCTAGCTATGTATTCCTATGGTGTTTTTTTTAATTATTCTGATGGCAGCAGAACCGCCCTGCCATTAGAAAACAGTTGGGCGGAGCTAGCTGTCACTGCTAGCTCCGCCCAATCGTTTTCTATAGTATTTTTTACTACTTTTTTTACTGTTTTTCTATTCTGCTCGGTACCACAGAGGTACCGAGCAGAATAGCCGAGCTATTCACTCACTGCTGTTCGGCATCTATGAGAATAGGCCGAACAGCAGCGAGTCGCCCGCGGGAGGTTCGGCTCAGCCGATCCATATGTTGGATCGGCTGAGTTGTACTCCTTCTGCACATGCTGAGGATGTTCAGCCGACCCGAAGCCACACGAAGCAAGCCGATGTACGGCTGATTTCAGCCAATATACGGCTGAAGTCAGCCATACAAGCCTGAAGTGAATAGCCGAACAGCGCTCAGCTCACTTCACTTCGGGTCGGTTATTCACTCAGCTGCCTACGGCAGCTGTGTGAATAGACCCAGATATTTTATTAGGTTTGATTGCCAAATTTCAAAACTTCAAGGAAGAATAATAAAAAATGTTATCCTATTGCAGAAAGCACAGTTAAAACAGAAGCATGTTTATGTCAATATGCACTAGAGTTTCTTCAGCAGTAACCAAATAGTGTAAGTACATTGTAAATTCATATGTTACAAAACAGACAAATTGTACGACAGTGGATGGGCAAATGAAAAAAGCATGTTCTAAAATATCATACATCTATCACAGCTACCTAATTGCAGGATGTTTGTACAGTGTAATTACCAAAGTTATGGTTTTTCTAATCAGTGATCATAAATAATGTATGCTATATATTAAGCTCAATTTTTCTTTATGCAGAGACCTGTGCAAATTAATGTAATATATAAATATACTTATTCTTTACACTTTAATCATTCTAATTTTTTTCATTGCAGCAGAAAAAGAATCAGAGACAGGTGCAAACAGTACAGGTATACATGTTTATTATAGCCACAAATGCCAAGATCTTACTATAGATTCTTCAGAGACTTAAGCACACATAGCTAATTTCTGTAATGACATTAGAATGGGCTAGTTTCATTTATCCCAGGCATTCTTTCCACTGTATGCTTTCTGCTTGAAATTACAAGCAAGTCACTCTCAAGCATTCAGAGCATGCAGATGCGTTATCACAACAAGGCATCTGAGTATATTCTGTGTGGCTGGTAAAACACAAGTAAGAAGCGAAAAGATAGATTCTTCTTTTTTTTTTCTTTATCTTCTTTGAAGATTTCAAGGCAGGGAATTGTAATTAATTTAATTATACATACTAATTATTTTATAATACATTGTATTAATTCAACCATATTATATCACTAGGAACAAAAATAAATAGATTTAACTGTCTTAACTTTAAAGTTTAATGCAATCACTGTGAATTTTGGCTTCTAAGTGGTATTTCTGATCAAAGAGTTGTATTTTTTTACCAGAAATACAAATATATTTCAGGCTATTTGTTGGTCACAAAAAGATGTATGCACATTTCATCTTACTTTACCTCCATGTTTGTCTAGTTATTTTTTTAAGAGATTTTGCCATGAATACTTTCAGTTTCTGTGTAAGAAGTGGTTTCAAACCTCTGTAGCCATCCTAAATTGTTTGATCCACATAATAATTGTAGGGAGGTGAACATAATAATATTCACTATGCATGACATATTTGCCCTGGATCTAGTATATTGCCTAGAAGTAGGAGAACAGCAGATGCTACTGGAGGTTCAAAGCTACTTGTAACAAGCAGTGGCTTTTCCTAAAGAATGACTGAAAATGTTAGTGCAGGATTGTTCAAGTTATATTAACGTTCAAATGTTTTCTTATATAATAGCCATAACAACTCTTTACTTGTAACAGAAACATTATATAGCACCATGGGAAATAATAAACTTATAATAACCCTGAATTATAATAATAATACTTATTATTATAATTATTATATTTATAAAAATAATGTTAATGCTGACAATAATTATGTGTGATGTCAGTGATAAGTAAATAATATACAATCCACTCACCAAAATAAGGTTTATGGGAGATCCTCCCTATTGACTTAACAATGCACTTCTTTTAAACTTGTAATTCTCTAAACAAAGGGATTGAAATAAGGGTAAAAAGTGTATTTATGACCCCAAAGCTCTGTGAACCCTCATGGCTGATGCCTAAAGGGATTGAGTGGTAGCAGCTGTATTGCCAGTGTTTAAACTGCTTATTCCAGAGTTCATCTTTTTCATCTCCACCCTCCTCTATTTCCTACTCCTCACTTTAAAACAAAACTGGGCTTTTCCCATGTAGGGAAACACAACAGGCTGCTTTCAGGCATTTCACTAAGGGGGGGTACCTAGAAGAGCCTATACATATTTGTGGCAGCAGCCTCACAGCAAACTCCCAAACCCTGCGGTCCGGTCATTGCTGAATATTAGGCCATTTTTCCAGTCAAAGCTTCAATTCTCCTCAATAGTGCTGATACTTACTTGTCTCTTCCTGCCTGCTGCTCATTCCTATTGGTAAGCAAAACTACCCATCATGGTGATTTCCCAATAGGATCATATGGGAGTGGAGCTTAGCAGCAACAGTGACACTACCCTAAAGTGTCAGAGCTTTGTCTGTCAGAACTTGCCAACATTTGGATGTGGCAAGAAACTCTAAGAGTCTGCTGCACTTCAAGACTGGAGAAGTCTCCCTCCCCTTTCCCCAAGTCATAGATTTATTTTAAAGCCCTTCTCCCCTGCAGCACATACTCAGCTTTCCTTCTTGCTACTGTACACCCCCAGAAGCCTGAGGTGGACCCTCAAAGGCAGGGAGGACCAACATTTCATTCACAGAAGCAGATCCTTAGCCAGTGAAGGGACATGTGATCAAGATGTTGGGCTCCAGTCACTTTAAGTGCCTTTTAAATGCTGTATTGTAGAACAGCATAACTGGGAGAGGGGGTCTAGGGTTTAAGACACCCATATCAAAAATAGGACAAACTCCAGACTCACCAATACTTTTAGACTTCCACAGTGCAGAATTATCAGGAGCACAGGCTGACACTGGGGAATAGAGCAACAGCTGAACAGGGAAAGACATGAGATCTTCCTTAGGAGAGACACAAGACTTGTTCCTGAGGTCCATGTTAGCATCTTGCATCTCTAGTAGACTTAAGGCTTCTCTGGCTCTCTTCCTCAAATCATATCCAGACCACTCCAGGGTCCACAGGTGGCATCCTCCAGGCTTGAGGCATAGTCAGCATTTCAATTTTCCACCCCCCGGCTAAGTCTACTAGATCTCTAGTGGACACTCCACTATAGGTGGTAGGGGCTACACTACAAATATGTTCATCTGCTGGAAGCAAATAAAATAAGAGGTATGTGCAGATGCTTGAACCATTTTCCATGTCACAATGCTCCAATGGGAAAGCAGTTTTGCAGGGAAATGTAGAGACGTTAAGTAGTAACAGTGTACATAGCACCCTAACAAACATGCATTTTACTTTGTCCTAATGGGGAAAAAAGAGCAGGTAAGGTTTAAGGTATCCAAATTTGAAGTTGAAGTATGAAGTATTGAAGTATGTCACCCTGTTGTTTACCATGATCTACCTGTTGCATGAATGAGATGAAATTTAGTTTTAATTAATTGAACTTCTGGTATTTCAAGAAAATACTTTGAAAAACTTTTGCTGTTATCTTCCCTCTCACCTATTACACTTGTATTTTGTGTTACAGGAGCTCTGGAGTGTAATTTGCTCTCATTGCCATGTCCTCCTGATGGTGTGTCTGCCTTTAGGTAGTATTTCCATTAGTTATGTCAATTACCCGGACATCGATTGGGCTAATGATACCTCAGGATCGACAAAGGCGGGCCGATTTCTGAACTTGTTGTGAGACAATTTCTTGGAACAGATGGTAGAGGTTCCAACTAGGAAAAATGCCATCCTAGATTTAATAATTACTAATAATGGGGAATTAATCGAGGATATTGTAATTGGGGAGACACTGGGTAGTAGTGATCACAATGTGATTACTTTCAATATTAAATACAGGAAAGGAAAGAGGGTGGGACGGACAAGAACCCTTAATTTCAGAAGGGCAAACTTCGATAAGTTGCGCAAACTTGTGGGGGAAATAAAATGGGATAACTCATTTCACAACCTAAACTCAGACCAAATGTGGGACTGCTTCAGGAACACATTACATATTGCCATTTCAAAGTGTATACCATTGGGTGACAAAAACAAAAGATCAAAGACTAAACCGATATGGCTAAATAAAACTGTAAAACTACATGTTAAGGCAAAGAAAATGGCATTTATAAAATATAAGATGGAAGGGACGGCATTGGCATTCCTTAAATACAAGGAATTTAACAAAAAATGCAAACTCATAATCCGGGAAGCTACAATAGAATGCGAAAAGCATATCGCCGCAGATAGTAAAAAAAAATCTACCAATATATTAACAGTAAAAAGGTAAGAAAGGAGCAGATAGGCCCAATAAAGGACGAAAACGGGAAGTTACTCACAAGTGACAAGGAGAGGGCCGAGGCGCTGAACAATTTTTTCTCCTCAGTATACACTCAGGAGGGAAACGGGTTCGACGTACGTGATAAAACACATAGTTCAACCGATAATATACCACAATGGTTGACGGAAAGCGGAATAGAACATAGACTTAAAATGCTCAATGCAAATAAAGCAGTTGGACCAGATAACCTTCACCCCAAGGTACTTAAGGAATTAAGCCAGGTTATAACAAGACCATTATTCCTAATTTTTAAGGAATCCTTAGTGACTGGTAGGGTACCATGTGATTGGCGGAGGGCTACGGTAGTTCCAATATTCAAAAAGGGGGCTAGATGCCAACCAGGGAACTATAGGCCGGTCAGTCTAACATCGGTAGTTTGTAAACTGTTAGAAGGTATAATTAAGGACTATTTGGTAAAATTTGTTAAGGATAAGGGCATAGTTAATGACAATCAGCATGGGTTCAGGAAAGACCGTTCTTGCCTAACTAACTTGCAAACTTTTTATGAGGGGGTAAGCAGAGATATGGATGGAGGGAAGCCGGTAGATGTGGTATACCTGGATTTCTCAAAGGCATTTGATACGGTACCGCACAAGCGCTTACTTCACAAGCTGAGGGCTATGGGCATAGATGAGGTGGTGTGTACGTGGATAGAGAACTGGCTACGGGAACGTGTCCAGAGAGTATCTGTAAATGGCACCTTTTCGGACTGGGCTAGTGTAATGAGGATCTGTGCTGGGTCCGATACTGTTCAACCTCAATTCAATTAATTAATGACATCGGGGAGGGAATAAATAGCCATGTTTCCGTGTTTGCAGACGATACAAAAATAGGGAGGGTACTAGAAACGGATCGTGACAATATAACATTGCAGGAGGACCTGGATAAAATAGGGGAGTGGGCAATACTATGGCAGATGAGGTTTAATGTCGATAAATGCAAAGTAATGTACTTTGGACATAAAAATAAACAAATAGGCTATACAATCATGGGTATGCCGCTAGGGAAGTCAGAAATAGAAAAAGATTTGGGGGTCATTGTAGACCACAAACTGAATGGTAGCTTGCAGTGCCAAGCTGCGGTAAACAAAGCTAGCAGGGTCTTGTCCTGTATTAAGAAGGGGATGTATTGCAGGGACAAGTCTATAATTGTGCCTCTATATAGATCGTTGGTTCGGCCACATCTGGAGTACACAGTCCAGTTTTGGTCGCCGGTACTGAGAAGGGATGTCTTTGAACTGGAGAGAGTCCAGCGGAGGGCAACAAAACTAATTAGGGGAATGGAGGACCAGAGCTATGAGACAAGGCTTCTGACCTTAAACATGTTTACGCTGGAATTAAGGAGATTAAGGGGGATATGATTTTCATGTACAAGATGTTCAATGGTGACAGCAACATTGGCAACAAACTGTTTGAGATTAACTCCATTACAAAGACTAGAGGCCACCACCTAAAGTTGGTGGAGAAAAAATTCCAGCACAATGGGCGAAGAGGGTTCTTTACAGTAAGAGCGGTTAAGGTCTGGAACTCACTGCCAGTGATTTCAGCCAAGAGTGTAAATTTGTTCAAGAAACGTTTGGACAATTCCTTGAGGGACCGTAATATCCAGGGATACCAGTATCCCTAAGAATGAGATGATGTGTGGACCTATATGGGTTGGACTTGATGGACGTATGTCTTTATTCAACCCCAAATACTATGTAACTATGTCAAAGATGTGTTTGGTAAAAATATATATTCTACTGTTGAGTAGTTTTACACACTTGGGTGCATGTAATTAGGAATGGTATTTTGTAGATCTTTACAGTCACATGCTTCAACTGTTGTAAAACACAGCAATGTGTGTTAATAAGAATTAACTAGTATGCCTATTTTACATACTGCATTGGTGTATATTGTACAGTATATCTAGTGCTTAACTGTGTATAGATGCACACACAATAGCGGCGCTGGTTGCTGATATTGCAAAATACAATCTGGGTGATGTAGACATTGATTCAGAATCCTGTGGAAGGAAAAACTGTTCATTCATGTTCTTCCTATGTTTAAAGTGGTGATGTAGCAGAAATTAATCCCTCGCTATAAAAGGTTTGTGTGTGTTTGTGTGTGTGCGTGGGAGGGGGTAGGGGGTGACTGGGCAGCCATAGTATCAGTGTATTTGAAGCTGTTGCAGGAAAGGATAGGTAAAGCGGTTAAATTGCATGGGGAGAAATGTGGGTCATTTTGGAAACTGTACTTTAATTCTAATTGCTAGCTCTTTGGGAAATAAACCACTTTTTTGCCTTTTTGTTATGTTTTTGTTTTTTTCATTTGGCTGATTTGAGGGCGGATATCACTTTTAGCATGTTGTCCCATCCATTGGAACTGGGTTGTTTTTTTTTGGGGGGGG
>NW_017306404.1:1849927-1857405 GCF_000935625.1 Nanorana parkeri | reverse complement strand
CGTGGGGTGGGGGGGGGGGCGGTTTGGGTTGCAGCAAGGCTTTCCTTTTAAAAGAAAAATTGACTTACCTCAGGGAATACTATTTTGGTGTTTTTTTTCTTTATTTTGGGGATATATTGCTTTTATTTTAAGTTAATAGGACTTTTTTTAAGTTTAGGGTGCTGAAAACTCAACATTCACTTGTTACTGACCATTTGTTTACACTGCAGTATCCTAAGTCTTATTTTAAAACCCCTACACATGCTAATTTTCTCTAGTAAATTTGTCTCTAGTAAAACAGCTATTTTAAAGGAGAACTATGGGGTTAAGGCTTTTCCCCATAGTTCTCCTTAAGGTAACGGGAGGACACAAACTAGCGTCCTCCCGTCACCCTAGGCTCAGTATACCGCGAGCTGTAGCTCTCGGTATACTGAGACGCCGCAGCTGAAGCAGATCCCAACAATTATGTCTGGATCCGCTCAGCTGCGTGACTGACAGCTGGCTTTGCCTATCTAGAGGCAGAGCCAGCTGTACCCACCCCGTCCATTCCTCCAGTCAGCGCTGGCGGATTGGAGCGGGGAGGGGGGAATCCAGCCCCTCCCCTGTCACGGCAGAGAGCCGTGACAAGATCGAGAGGTGAGCGACAGCTGGTATGTGTTCGCTCACCTCCCGATCTACTGAGCCGACCTGTGACAGTCTCATTGTCACAGGTCGGCTAGAACTATGAGGTGAGTGAAAACCACTCACCTCATAGTTCTCCTTTAACTCTCTTAATTCTTGTAGTAAGAGCCTACCTGTGCTCTTTGTCTCTAGTAAATGTGGGGATTGTATTGCTAATTAAAATTGTCTTTCTGATGGCCAGTTTTGTATTAGTATGATTTCTGCAGTCTCTCAATTCTTAGAGTATTATGGAAACTCACTGGGACCCTCTAGTGTAATAAGAATATAGGGTTCAATCTCAGATAATATTTAAATATTAAAATGACAGTACATTCAGTATTTTTTATTTTTTTTTAAATTGAAACAAAATGGTGAAGGGTTTACAGGATGGGTGGATGATGGCTAGGAAAAGGAGGACAGTGATAATGCACCCTCCCTTCTTGTACCAGACCAGAGCACATGCCTACATTCACGTATACCCCTTCATTACTAGGCATTTTTTTTAGTTTTCAGTGCTATGATATTTTGAGTTTAGGACAAAATGCAGTGCAGCAATAAGAGTGCATGGGTCATGACTTTGTAATGCACAAATAGCTTGCAGATTTCAGTGGCCAGGTGTTAGTGTCCCCTTATGGTAGTGATCAGTGGTGAGTGCCCCTTTGGTTGGTAGGCAATTGCTTGAGTTAGATGTGCAAGAGCGTTTATGATATTGTCATAAATGCAAACTTTAATTTGAATACCATAAAAGTCAACAGGAGGCAAATCTTAAAAATCCATTCACTATTTTTTCAAGAGCCACTTTATTATAAGACCCCCACATATTAACCCACCTCCTTTGGGCATCAGAGGTGGGGAAACTCAACAACAACAACATTAGGACAAAGGTGCCATGCAAGGGATGGAGGCTTTGCCTGCTTCCCTCACAAAGTACCCCCTCAAATTTGAAAGACATGTGGCCTGGTCTGGCATAGGAAGGAGGGCTGAATGCACACTTCCCTTTCTTTCATGGCCACACAGGCTGAATGCCTGAATAAGGGTCTAGATGGAATTTTAAGAGGAACTCCATACAACTTTTTTCAAATTTTTTTTATTCTTAGTGTCTATGAAAATTGTACTTTTTCCATAAAACAATATGCAGCTTTAATACATTTTCCAAGCATATAATTTAAAGGATTTGTGTGTTTGTGTGTGTTTCAATGCTGCCATATAAGCCGCATTAAAAGACCCATTCCCCTCTGTACAGAATTTTAAAACTTTTTTGAATTGGTACATGTTCCCATATAGCAGTGCCCAGCTCCCCATGGCCTGTTAAATACTATATTCACTGGAATTATAATTCTAAGTAACGCATGTCTGACCTACTTTGTCCTTGAAATTCTAGGTCTAATTGATGAATTATAGAACAAAACATTCTAGACAACATGATATTAATTACACTTATGGAAGCTGATGAAGAACATGACTTTTAGCATGTGGTTTTAGTAGAAATCTGATGGCACACAGGTCAATGGTTACAACAAATCATCCAAATTAATCTAATGACTTTTTGTTTCCATTTTGTTAACACAAAGTGAACAATGATGAAATTATTTTTCAACTACGACTTTTGATTAGGAGACATAAGCATTTTCCTGTAATAATGCGGATCTTCAAAAGCAGTGAATATTATAATTAAACTAATGAAGTCAGTCAATTGTTATCCACGGAACACTAGAATATTATTACAGCTCCACTTGATCTACTCTTGGAGTTATTTACACTGAGCAAAATGAGCCTTCCTTCCTTTCTAGAACTACACAATTTATAGCCATTTCTAAACTGCAAATTCAATGCTGCTTATCAGGATTATATAGAAGAGCAGGGAATGAATCTTCAGTCTGACTCTTTTGTGCAATATTTAATTTGGTCACAAAGATACTACGTTTTATTAGCTGTCCCATCAATTTTCAGCAGTTAAAAATTACAAAATGAATAGTAAAGAGATAAGGCCTGTGAACTCCATTTCTTCAATTTTTTATATCTCATTTTGCTACTGCAATTTCCAAGACATCCTTAAATGGACTGTAATTTTTGATTGCCCACTATTTTGCTTAGACTGGATCTGCCTCTGTTCATGGCTTAATGTGTAACCAGGCCCGGCGCTACCGTCAATCAATCGGCCGCCTGAGGGCGCTGAAGGGGTGAAGGCGGAAAAAACATGGCATTTTGACAAGTACTTGTACTTGTCAAAATGCCCCGATGCTATGTTTTTTTTTCTTCACTTACCTTCGGTGCGGGAGAGCAGTGGTGAGTCAGCGCTGGTCCGGTGGGAGGAGCTCCAGGTGGGGTCCTAATTTAGTTGGTCGGCGACTGCCAGAGGATCCCGACACGCGCGGCACCTCTGGCAGTCGCCGGACACAGGGTGCATACAGAATACAAGATACAGAAAACAGACACTAGAGGGAAGACACAGGGAACATGCGTGGCACAGGTACCCGGGCGGCCCCTCTGGCAGTCGCCGGACACAGGGTGCATACAGAATACAAGATACAGAAAACAGACACTAGAGGGAAGACACAGGGAACATGCGTGGCACAGGGAGCAGGTAACAGAAGGGAACACACGACAGGTGTACCCACAGAGACGAGAGATATACAGGAACAGCAGTGGGCAATGCACAAGAGAAAGGAGGGAGGTGCACAATAGTGCAGATCACACTAACCACAGGAAGCAGGAGCAGCAGGTAACCACAAACAGAGTAGATGTGACAGACGCACCTTGTTGCGGTCCGGCGGTGGAGTCCGTCGCCATCCTGCACAGGCGTGCTGCGCGGCTCCGCTCCCTCTCTCCCAAGCTCAGTTGTCGTCCTGCGCAGGAACGCCGCGGGGCTCCACCCCTTCCCGCTCAGGCCGTCGGCTTAAAGCTGGGGCTCACTAATTGATCGGCGTCCTACTGTCGGTTGCAGCAGGACGCTGATCAACTCAGTGTCCCCTTTGCCTCGCAATGGACCCCGGATCTGTGGAACAGATCCATCTTCTACAAAGACCCTCTGGATACATACTGTCTTCTAAACCAGCGTTTTTCAACCACTGTGCCGCGGCACACTAGTGTGCCGTGAGATATTTTCGGGTGTGCATTTAGCGCTTCGAGCAACCATTTGTTCACAGCACGCTGTTGCACCGTTTAAGAAAAAAAAAGCTAAGCACAAAAACAATAAGCATCTAAACCATCTCATATTATATTACTAACATATACCACACACCCTACCCACACTGTAAAAATAAACATTAGGCATATTCTCGCTGATCCTCTTCAGGTCTGACACCTGTATACCCTCTATGGACCACAGCAATTTTTACATTTCAGCCCATTTATTTGTCAATAGCTTTGTCATTAGTTAGGAAAACAAAGCATTGTGATTTCAAAATATTACCAACACCCTGCAAAGCCATCCGCAACTACCCCCAGCTATATCTCCAACCTTGTCTCAAGGTTTCATCCTATCGTCCTCCTGTCGTCCCAAGACCTCCTGCTCTCTAGCTGCCTTGTCATGCCAACGGGACTTTTCTGGAGCCTCTCCCATCTTTTGAAACTCCTTACCTCAACCTGTCTGGCTATCTCCTACTCTTTTGGCCTTTAGGCAATCCTTAAAGGGGTTCTAAACCCTCCGTTTTTTTTTGCTTATATCTACTGCTAGCATGCAGTAGATATAGGCAAGAAGTGTAAAAAAAACAAAAAAACGCTTAAAATCATTTTAAACTTACCTCGTTATTGCCGCTCGATCCCGCGCCGAGAATCAGGAACTGCTCGTACGGCCGCAAAGGATCTTGGGGCGGGCGCATGCGCAGTTCCGATTCTCGGCTGGGAGACGAGCAGAGACGCAAGGTAAGTCTATGGACGCGTGCACCCGCCTGCAGACACCGCTGGATTGGAGAGACAGAGCAGTCAGCACTGGATCGGAGTGACGTCACACCGTTGGAGGGACAGATGAAAACATGGGGAAAGAAGAGGAAGATCGGAAAAAGAGACATCATTTAAGGTAAGTGCTAACATTTACATTTACATTTTTTGCCTTTAATATCACTTTAAAGATTCATCTCTTCAGAAAGGTCTATCCCGCCTCATCCTAACTACTGAACTATCACTTTCTCAAAAATTCATCCCCACACAGCTACCACCTCTTGTACCACTTGCCCTTCCTTTTAGATTGTAATCTCTCATGGGCAGAGCCCTCCTTATCATCTTAGCTTGACTTATTTTGTAACTGTAATGTCTTCCTTATATTGGGAAGCGCTGTGCAAAAAGCACTGCAAAGTTATTTACAAATTAAATAAAGGCTTTTTTTGCAATTTTGCACCTTTTTAATGCAACATAAACAATAAATAAACAAAACAAATAAAAATGAAATATTTAAATATTAATGGTTAAAAACATATACATTAAAAGAAAATAAGCAGGAAGAGAAGAGGGGAGGTGAGATAATTAGGATGGTTAGGATAAACTAATGGTTAGTAAGAGTTAAATTTCAGTACAAAAAACTTTTTTTTTTTTTTACTTGTAACACCATGTACAGCTGTAATTTAAAGGATTTGAGTTTTTTCCTTGTTATCCTAAAAGCTGCATGAAAAGGATCATTTCACTGCTGTATGGTATATATATGAATGTCACCCGGTTTCCATGCCTTTTTTTTTACAATAGCTTACCTACAAATTGCCAGAATTTACTAACATGATTCACTCCCATAGCCTTTAATGGGATTCCCTGCTATGTCACTATGCTCGGGTTTATCAAATTTCTATCAGGCAGATGCACTCGCTTTCTAGTCCCAGCTACTTACTGCTCACAGAAAAACAAGCCCCTCTCCACAATGCAATTATTCTTAGTGTTTCATGTTGCTCATTTAATCCAAGGCCAGGTCTTCCCTGATATAGACCACCAATATTAAAGTGTAACTCCGGCCATTTTTAAAAAAATGTTTTGGATAGAGTAGGGAATGATAGCATTTTTAGTTGGTTTCTTGTTGTCTTAAGCCTTGATAGGGAGTTTTGACCCCACTGTCACTTGAACAGTTAGTCAGAGAAAATCTGAAAGAGTGATGCGGACAGCAACAACATTTTGATGGGGTTCTAGTCTTCCTCTACAACAAAATAATTGTTTTATTACAAATTGTTTTATTAAATTGGGCATAATTCTCAAATATATGGGGATGTATTCACTAAGAAATTAATGGAAAGAGTAAATATAATTGTAAATTCAGTACTTATTCACTCAACTTGAATGTGCTGGTAGATCTTTTTAGGATTACTCAAAAAGTGCAAAATTTAATCACAGCAATCTACTGTGATTACAAGCCTGGGCAGGGAGACGCACGTTTTTGCTCAGGTAGGCATTTACATGTGTCTGGAATTGGAAGGGAGGCTAATTCTAAAATGCAAGACAGGAATTGATTATGAATATTCATACCCAGCCACCTTAATTTTTCTAAAAGGAGGTCAAAATGCATTACTTCTGGAGGAAGTTGAATACTTTTCAAAAATTGGAAGTTACCATACAGCTTCCAGAAAGGCAACTTTAAACAGTTTGTTTATTGATGCATGACTAAAATCTGCAAAATGTATCATTGTTACAAGCACATTTGTACTATTAAAAAGCCCTATGTACATTAGGTTATATATTTTTTTATTAGACAACTTTTCTCAGCTGAAAATATGTCTTCTCCACAATACGCTTGTGATTTTTAGAGCTGACTTCCTTTTAGCAATGAAATTTAAAGAAATCAAACAGAGGTCAGAAAACGACAATTCAAGTAATAAGAAACACATTGAGAATGGATAAGAACAGGCTGGAAGAATTGGATGGATAGTTTTAGTATTGTGCTTTTGACAATTTGATAAATTTGACTGCCAACATCAGAATGGTTTTGACAGGCTCCTTATCTTGCCCTTTAGCAATAAAACTTTTCAAAAGAATTGTAGTTATCTCTTTGTCTTGAAATGCCCTTAAATCTTAGATTCAATCACCTAAGCTATTACCTTGCATTGTAAATTTGTCAATTTTTTACAACTTTACTAAAACCTCTTTTTTTTACGATTTCTCATCTTGGGAGAAAAGTGGATGTGTACGTGTATATAGACATCACACCAGGATAACTTATAAGGTTACAATTTTTTTTCTCAAGGTTACCTACAAATTTGACTTAAGACCATCCAACACCAAATGTTTATTTAGCTATGATCATCAGAAAAACTATTATTTTTTGATAAGTATTATGTCATTTGTATACGAATAGTACAAATATATATCATATAAATGCCTGAGGACAACTATGGTACAGGTTGGAAGGCAAAAGTGATTGGGAAAAAAGCACATTATACATGTACTAGGTGTCATTTGTTGGTTTTATACTTTTGTACATGCACTTGTACTTTTTGAACATATAAAAGAATATTAATGAGAAAATTGTGAGGAACCCATCATACTTGCTGACTTTACTGTCCTTTTTCAGTGTTTTATTACAAACTGGCCATGTAATGAAAATGTTTTTTTTTACTGCAGTTACAGGGTTTCCTACTGAATTCATTAAAATGAATAGCATGTGGCTACAATGCATCAATGCATGCAATTATATAATCTGATTGTGCATGATTGTGAATGTTTAATTCTCAATTTATACTAAAGGATAGCTTAAACCTTCAGATGTTATTAACGTCAAAACTTGTTTAATTTTGCTGTCTGTGTCCACAACAGGGATTAAAAGGAAATCTCTTCAAAGCAAAGAGGAAATCCCCTTTTAGACAGAGTTGCCACCAGAACAGTTGTATGCGCTGGAAAATCCCCCCCCCCCATCCACTTTTTTTTTC
>NW_017306404.1:1836242-1849862 GCF_000935625.1 Nanorana parkeri | reverse complement strand
TCCACTGTTGCTTTGACAACTCCAATCTTTTTGATTTCCGTTCACTCAATGGTCACCAGGACAAATAAAAAGGGGGAATCTCCTTAACAGAAAGGCCTACCACTTCTTCACTCCATCCAAAACTATAAAAAAAGTATTGGCTTTAAATACACTTTATTTACAAAAGGCTAGCACATGCTATAGTAAAATGTTCCAGTTTTCTCCTCATGTGGAACCAGCTAGCAATGCTGTTCTTTAGAATGGTGAACCTGCTACAATCTATACACAATGCTCTACTTCAAACTGCATTTGTAACCTGCTCACCACAAACCTAATCTACATAACCTGACATTAAATACGATGAATGGCAATTGACTATAGCTAATAATATATATACATAAAAAGCACAAAAAGTCAGCTGTGTTTGTATACAGTATAACTTCTTTTATATTGTACTTGTTACTAGCTGTCCTTTAAGCATCACAGACAAAAATGCAGCACTTCCTGTGAGGTACCAGAATATATATAATGACTTCAAGGTGTATGTGTGATGTTTAGTTTGAAGTAGTTCTGGCAGCACAAGGTTACCAATAGGACACTTTCTACTGAACAATAATGTTGAAAGAAATCCAAACGCTTTGAAGATGATAAAGATCAGGAGAAGAACGTTTAAGAAGCACAAAAACCGTTGAATATATCCAATTGCAGGAATGACATCACTTCAGCTTTTATTCTCCTCAGTACAATAAGGAGTCATTTATCATCCTTATCGGCTGAGCCAAGTAAGCAAAGGTGCATGTTTGGAATTCAATTTTGAACGCATGGATGGGATTTCTGTCCTTAAGGTGAAAAACTCTGCAATATTCAATTAGCTTCTGTGAGATCTTGCAGCATGTACATTATTTTTAGCCTATATTCTCAGTCTTTAGAAAGGGAATCTTTATCAAGAATGCCGTTAGTTTTACTTTAGGAACTACAAACATAGTACAAAACAGCTGTCTTTTGGATAGGAGGATGATGGTTAACAGTCTAGTGCCTAGATCTGTCAACCAGCGTTACTACCTATTGAGTCACATGAAACAAACAAACAGAACAGGAGTTTAGATTTGTAGGGCCTATCAACCTCTTTGCAATATAGTAACATGTGGTACAACATGCACTGCAGTAACCCATTAATTACTGTGCAGTGCCATTCATGGTAAGCAGACCATGGCAAAATTACAATATGGGATGAGAAAAAAAAGGCAATGATACTGCTAAATCAACAAGTGTGTGTTTTTTATATATAGTTCTTACCTTTTAGATATCCCTTTGTTCAGATTCCAGGCTACTCTGAGCAGCTTAAAAGTGAAACTATAAAATCTATTGATCTGCGCTTGTGGATAATATACTGACGATATGGGAAATAAAGCAGCCACAATACAGACTAAGAAGTCCCAATGATAAGAATATAGATTTTGCAACGCTAAATCCCCTATTGTGCTTAAATCTATATATTTCTTATTGGTGTGCCAAAAAATTATATTTGTGACCAATGTGTCCTTGACTAGGATGAAGGATATCCAAATAAGGATAAACGTGATATATAAAAAATTCTCACATGAATAATTTTTTTATATATCACGTTTATCCTTATTTGGATATCCTTCATCCTAGTCAAGGACACATTGGTCACAAATATAATTTTTTGCCACACTAATAAGAAATATATAGATTTAAGCACAATGGGGGATTTAGCGCCGCAAAATCTATATTCTTAAAAGTGAAAGTAGTTTTTCTTATTAACATACAATGCTTCTAAGTCTGTATCCCATTGTTAATACAGTGTTCAAATCTAGTTTCCAACTGATAATGAAATCTCCCAACACAGTGCAGACAGGATTAATTAAAGTAAACATAACTTCTTACAGCCCCCTCCTTACAGGCTGGAAGGACCGCTCTAAAATCCAGCTGGCTCTTAGGATCAGGTGAATATAACTTTTTTTATTTTAGCACCAAGACAAAAATGAGCACTTAGCTCTTGCAGTGCGGGGGTAGTCCCACTGCAAGGGTTAAGAAAAGTTTTGCTCAGCATTCTGTTTTAATCAGGTAAAGCCTGCCACTTATCCTCAGCCTTTGAAGTTGTGGCTGAAAAATAGACCATAAGACTAAATCGCTTTTTAATCATTTGCTGTCAAGAGCAATTTCTTACTATTTGCACACCCATTATATAATCTGAATTGTTGGCTAGAAAACAGATTCAAACCCCCAAACAATGATATATTTTCTGAAAGCAGAGGCCCTGTAGAATAAAAAAATGCTAATTGCAATTTTTTATGTCACACCGTATTTGCGCAAATGTTTATGAAACCAGTATTTTTAGGATAAAATACACTAAAATGAAATTAAGTGCACAGAAACAGAATATAATACCCACTTTTTTGGTAAAATATAAAAGATGGGGTCACGTCAGGTAAATAGATAGCAAACATGCCAAGCCTTAAAATTGCGTTCGCCCGTGAAGCTGCAAAAAAATTCAGTACCGAAAATTTCCCACAGGGGACACTTTAAAAGCTTTTATCGCTCATCAATTTAGTGCTAACAGTGAATGATGGCCCTAGAATTATTTATCTCACTCTGACTTTCGCGGTGATATGTAACATGTGTAGCGCAATTTTAGTTTTTGCATGTAGGCGCAGCGGCGCATATTTGGATACGTATGTGCTCTCACGTGGGTGGTGGGCGACTTTATAAAAAATGTTTGCATTTTAAAAATGTTCTTATATGTTACTTTAATGTTTTAATTTTTGTAGTAAAAGAAGAAGCTGAGGAAGCAGATATCTGCTTCCCCAGCTTCTCCTGGCTCTAAGAGCTGGAGAATGTAAACAGTGACACCGGAGGTGATATAATACACATCACTTCTGGGCCCAGTGATCGGAGGAGAGATCAGTGGCTGGAAGCCACTGAATCTCTCTCCAAACATTGCATGAAGATCCGTTGTGCTGGTCCCGGGCCCCGCGCGGGAGACAGCAGAGCCGGGCGAAAGGCGCTTCCTCTCCAATTTTTATTCTTACTTTTACTTCCCTGAATCCGGCTTTCTCCTCCGGTCAGCATTCTCATCTTCTTGCCCTTCGCTCTGGCTTCTTAACTGTCCCTCAGTATCCTCAAGTCTAATGCAGGTCTCTGGAACCTGTAATCGGCTTGATGACATCAGCGGTTCTTAGACTACTGGAGTCCTGGGGAGAAGAGGCTTTGGGAAACGGTCTAGCAGCCCAGAGGGAGCCATCGGGAGCAGGGATCAGGTAAGAAAATCTGTTTTGCTCCAGTTCACTAAAATGAGCACTTAACCCTACTGTAGAGGTACTTTTTTTATTTGTCTGGAAATGGGCTTTAAAAATAGTATTTGTCTCACAATACTTGTTTAATGACCATTGCCTTCTTTCTGCCCCCTTCTGTATGAGTGTAGCTATATTTTTATTTTTCATGTAAATGTTAGCCTTCTCCCTGGCATTCAGGAATTCTGTGTATCAACTAAACACCCCACCCTTCCTTAGTCAGTTCATTTGTATTGATCAAATTGAGTTTCAGACCTACAGAGTCCCTAACGTGTGTATTTTTTGCTGTGCAGTATCACATTAGTTATTCAATCTATTGACCTTTTATTAAAACCACCATGGTCTCTCAAATGGCCCCAAAAATACTGGAGCTTTTTATAACAATAATTGTTTAACATAGTAGATACTTTGCAAATTATTTTATAAAAATATTTATACACTATATGCTGCAACAGAACCAATGAAAACCAAATAGTTTTCACATTATTTATTGATACCAATAGGGTACCTGTGAAGTTTTACAGAGCTGTATCCTTAAAGAATGCTTTGACGAAGAAAAATATATATAATCAGTAAAATCTGTTGAGTTTCATTGGGTTAAGGATACCATTAACATCAGCAATTTTACTGCAATGTACTTAATAAGAAATATACACCACAGTGTGTTAATGGTCATTAAAACAACAGACACCTTTAATAGATATTGATCATCAGTGCTTTCATTAAAATTCTTTAACATAAAAGGTTGTTTTTTTTCATTATCCTAATCTTGTTCTAGGACACATAATCCACTTCCAGCAAATGAGAGAATATTCATATCACTTTTTTTTAAAAACTTCATTGTATGCTCTATTAATTTTATTACTGCATAGTCAGTAAATGTCTGTCTGTCTATCATTGTGCATCAGGTATAGGAAAGCTAAATATACCTTTAAACCAAATGTTTTAAGGCAAAATGCAACATTGCATGGCTTCTCCCTGATCTACCAAAAGATGATATCTGATATTAAGAATAATATCACATTTTTGTTTACCTAATGCTACTATATGTGCCACATATTTGTAAGTTAAGAATCCCTTAAAACGTTAATTTATTTTGCTTTAAATTTGTCCAGCTCAGCTGCCCCTAATGCTGGAGATATTACATCCAGAAGACTGCTAGGGATACTAACAATTTTAACTGTATTCATGTCAAATAATACTGGAAGCTGTGATCTGCTGCTGTGAGTTCTAGCTAGTGCACAGTAAAAAAAAAAAAAAAGAATTGCTCACTTTCACCTTTCCTCTACCCTCATCCATTTATAAAAAGTCTTGTAGCCTTTTTTACGGAAAATACAAGGCATTCTGTGATTGGGCAAGGGAAGAGGTGAAGTGAATGAATGGCAGGACTCCCCTTGTTGGCTGTAGTCTCAGCTTGCAGCATATCAGCTGTGGTTAAATTAAATTAGCAACCATTTGGGTGCCCCAGGCATTAGGAAACACATGAGATTGGTGGGAGCTAGTTGGTAGCAAAGGCACACACTCCTCCTCCTCCTCCTCAAGGCCACATAGCAGCCACATTCTTTTAGAGTGTTGCTGATGTGCCCTTTTCCTCCTCCTGCGCAGACAATGAGAAAATATCATACAAAAAATCTAGGTGTAAGGATTAGATACTTGTCATTGTATCAAAAACAAAAATTTGTTGAGCATCTATCCAGTTCAATATCAGCATCATAATTCTTAGATAACATTAAATAAACACTATAACAACAGTCTAACAAACATCCTTAAAAAATCACATATAAGTCAGATTAACTCTATACCACCTCTGACTTATAATGCCACTCTATTACATCCCTTATTAATCCTTTACATAAAAAAATCAATGATTCAATAAACTGTCAACCTCACACAAGAAAAAAATTATACAAAACTTGTTAGTCCAAGTGTGAAACCATCATAACCCACAAGAGGGAAGGGTAGCAATGAAGTAATATGATTTCTAAGGAATCCACACTCCTCTCCTAACCTACCTACCCTTGATTGTGAAAGCTGCAGGGAAGAAGTAATTGGACTGCCTGGGGTACCAGTAAGTGAGAGATTGTCTGTGTGTTTGGCCAGCTGGGATATATATGTTGACCTGAATGAACAGAAGTGGTATATAGGATTTTACACAGCACTGTGGATCATTGTTCATGTGAGTTTTAACATTTGTAATAAAGATTAGTTAAATGATTTTACACTAAGGCGTTTTAATTTTTTTCCCGTGATTTTGTGGAGTTAGTAAAGAGCATATGAAGAAGGTCTATTTGAACGAATAGGAAGGAAAGGTGTTGGTGATATTATATTTTATACAAAGTGCAGAGAAGAGAAGCCCTCTGATGACATATTGCTTATTTATGGTGGGAAGATTAAATATTATAAGGAGCGTTTTTTGACCATTTGCTATATGGTCTACCAATTCTGTGAATGTGGTAATGAGACGCATGTTTCTGTGTGTATTTATCACTGGAAGCACATAGTTTTTTTAGTGTGAAGCACAATGTTTGGAATTTTCTGCACTTATTGGGACATTTGTGAGAAGACTGTTAAATGAAGGAATATCCTGGGTAAGTAAATCACCCCTGATCGTAGAGGCTCACTTAAAAAGACGATTCACATAAATATCCTTCAAATCAGGAAGTGGAGAATCAATAATCCGTTCTGCCATTCTAACTGCTCATCACAAATCCCTTTTATGTGCTCCCACACTGCTGGAATACCAGACAGTACAACAATATGTTAACATATGTCCCACCTATGATTTAATCCCTGGGGGATCCTGGACTGGAATTATGGGATCTACAGTGCCTTCCTTTTTAAAAACCTCCTACGGTCATTATCTCCTCTTGTCTGGGGTCAGAATCTTGTTCATGCCATGAAATGAGAACACAGCGTAGACATGTCACCCCTATGTACTTGCAATAAATGTTGTGACACATTTGAGGGGTGGGAAGCAGAGAGATTCTGGCCATTGCAGTAAGTCTTGCTTAGAGGTGTCTGGTTGTACACCCCACATATTGGATATTACTCTATGATCATAAAATAACATATACTAAAAAAGGCCTTTAAAAATGCAATTATCAGCAAAGTGCATGTGAATTTAAGGACAGATTATGAAAAATAAAGCAACACATATTTTTCAAGCCCTTCCAGAGCACTCAATTAACCCCACAGAACACTAAGCAAATCCAGCAACAGAACTGAATGATAGCAAGCGCACAGCAGTTCTTGCTTGTCTCTGGCTGTGTAAAAAATGGTTGCAGTAAACTGCTTTTCAAGATTACAGTGACAATCCTGCTGGTTTCATGTGTACTTTCTCATGTGTAGGCTGAAGGGGAAGTTCTGCAACTGTTCTTATTATCCAGAAACTATGTTCAGGCAGATACATTTTATTACCTTGATAGTTACATCATTACATAGTAAATAGGGTTGAAAAAGACACAGGATCATCAAGTTCAACCCTTGCATGTGTGAGTCATAGAGGTTTAAACTAGAAAAAGGCAAAATAAACACAAAGCCCAATCATAGGACTATTTGCTGAGGGTTAAAA
Organism: Nanorana parkeri; assembly: GCF_000935625.1. Lineage (NCBI taxonomy): Eukaryota > Metazoa > Chordata > Amphibia > Anura > Dicroglossidae > Nanorana > Nanorana parkeri. The sequence goes on along the minus strand of NW_017306404.1, from coordinate 1,842,998 downwards.
TAAAAACAAAACTTTGTGACCCGATACTGGCGACTATTTTAGAAACGTTTTAGTTGTAGGTTACTGGTTAGCACAAAGATATGACATTTAATTTGATAAAGCACTGTGTATCATAAAGAACTGCCATTTTGTTTATACATTTTTTATTTATTTTTTGTATCTTAGTGTTGCTGATATGTTTCCGCATCATCCAACCTGTTTACATGCAGTGGCTGCACCTCTTTGCACAGTGTGGGCTTCCTGAAGGAGACATTAGTGGAACATGCCTGCGCAATGAGCATTTGCATGGCCACTTATAATCACTGAAGGAAGTGACAATACAGGAGAGCAAATAAAGGGAGACAAAGACAGCGCGCTGTCACCCTAAAACCATGACCTTCATGGCAGAATCATCAGGTATTCTTTTAATAGAAGCTGTAGATTTAAAAAGATTAAAAAAATACTTTTGAAATTACATTGACATGTTAAATTTCATATAAGATTTTAGTGATTAGGTTTATGTTTACTTTAAGAATGAAACAATAAACATACTATCATCTAAATTTTAGCTGTATTTGACGAACATCAGTACTTCAGTGCAAGGGTAATCCTCATTTTTGGTCTAGATTATACTCAGCTGATCTTCCAAGCAGGGCGGTAGCCTCTCCGGTCTCTGGATTCTCTCTTCTCCTCCGCTGCAATGGTCTTAGGTCCCTGTGTCGTCACATTCTATACACAGTGTATAGGACATGAAAGATGCCGAGGGACATGCTATCGCTGCTTGGAGGATCGGGGGAGTGTAGCTTTATTTTTGAACCTAGGCAAAAATGAGCACTTAACCCTTGGAGTGCAGGAGTAGCCCCTCTGCAAGGGTTAAGAACATTTTTACCTGGGGTTCTTCTTTAACATTTGTATTGAGCCACACAGGGTTGATTGTTTACAAGCAATGCAATTATAAAAAATCTTAAGGAGTGTTATACTGTTTAGGATTTTCTTAGGGAATAAAATTTAGTTTTTTATTTACAAAAAAGTCAATTAGTTTCGGACTAAATTTGCTAGCGGTAGTCTGTGCGAATGTTCGTTTTCTTTTCGTATTCGTTTCGTTGCAGCAGTGACATAAATGTTTTTACATTTTTTTTCATGTCACTTTGCTGCAATGAAAATTTGTCCACAAACAAAAATGCGTACAGACGAATTTGTCCGAAATGTCATTTTCGGAAATTCTGATTAGTTTTCATTCTGTTATTCAGTCGTCATTTCTGTTATTCAGAAATTCAGATACATCCGAATCTCCGAATAACTAAAATTCGAAAATAAACAAATTTTTCCGAAACGAATCGCACATGTCTAATGAACAGCTATTAAGTGCAATTAATTTCGGAAAGATTTGTTATTCGTACATTTGGATGCATATGAATTTCCGAATGACAGAAATAACTAATGCCAATTAATACAAATTTCTGATAACAAACATTTCGGATGTATCCGAATTTCTTTCTCAAATTAAGTTTTATTGTGTTAAGCATGAACTTTTTTTTGAAAAATCCACATTTTTGTTAGTGGTAGTATGTATGAATTTTTGTTACGAAAGAATGTTTATTGCAGCTAAGTGACATTAGACAAAAGGAAAAGAAATTACATTTTTAATTTTTACAGTCTGCAGAAGAATAAATTAAAAAAGCATGAGGTTCCCCCAATTGATACCAGACCCTTTAGGTCTGGTAGGTATGTTAGGAGGGACCCTCAAGTTAAAAAATAAAAAAAGTGTGTGGGGTTCCCCCAAAAAGTCACATCAGGCCCTTTAGGTCTGGTAGGAATTTTATGGGGAACCGCACCCCCACAGAATTGGAAAAATGTGGGGTCCCCCTGAAATTCCTACCAGACCCTAGATCTGAGCACAGGCCCGGCAGGGCAGGAAAGGGGGGGCCCAATAAACCCAATAAAGACAGTTTAGAATGTCAAATGGGTGGAACAAGCAGGAGTTGTCATTTTGCAGCATCTTTATCGGGTTCAGACGGGTCGGCACGCGGCAGGACTTATTTATTCAGGTGAGTCGGCGGGCATCGGGTTTTTTTTACGTTAAGGACTTGCCATAAAAAAACTCTTTGAGTGCTATTCACTAAGCTGTCAAAGGCTGCCAAGTGAATAACCGAGCTTAAGTGAACTGAGCCGAATAGACGTTCGGCTATTCACTTCAGCTCAGTATGGCTGATTACAGTACAACTAAACCGAAAGGCTCCGGCTGCTGAAGCAAGCCGAAGGATCTGCCGAAGCTACGGCAAGATCCTTTGGCAGGTAAATGGATAGCCCTCTTTGTTTTTGTTCAATTAAAGTACTTTTTAAAAATGTGTGGTGTGTTTATTTACTTTTACTTTTAACCCTTTGGTGAATGAGTAGGGGTACAAGTACCCCTTACTCATTCAAAATGGGGGCGGCATCTGGGTGTATACAGTGTATATGATACAAATTAACAACAATGCAGGGTCCAAAAATAGCTTTTTTCTGTCCTTGAAGTTGCTGATGATCTGGAATAGTTTGGAAAAGAGCTAGTGACAGGTCTTACTGAGACCTTGTAAATTGTATGCATTTAACATCTGTGCATAAAAATTGATCCAAGGAAACAGTGATCTCTGCTTCACCTTCATGAACAGCAGTGTTAACTTTCCCTTGTATCTTTTGAAACAATTAAGGGGTTAATGGATTGGACTTCAAATAAAACATTTTAAACTGCCACATTAAAACACTGGTATAAAGACTTTAGAGTCACCATAAAGGAAAGACGTCTTTGTTGCTCGACTTTAAAAGGCAAATTTTTCAAAGAACCACCACGAATAGCTGATAGCTTAAATGATAAAAACAATTATTGTTAATCGTCCAGATGGCATAAAATCTTTATTACCTCTGACAAGCTACCAAACTGAAGTAATAAATTAGGAAAGGAATTAAAGAACTGGGAAACGTGGTCATCTTTAACAATTGGGAATGATTATTAGTTCTCTGAGCAAGGGCCACATTATAAGCAGTACAGACCTTTTCAAGACAATAGATTTAAAAAATGTACAGTTTAACTACCTCCCGGCCGGCCGTTGTCTATACACGGCCGACCGGGAGCTTCTTGGATGTAACTGGGCATGTATACACGTCCTGTTAGTCCCGCCCACTCGTGCGCGTGCGAGTGGAAAATTCATATAATTTTAAAACCGGCAGCGATGCCTGTTAACATACATCGCGATCGCTTGTATGGGGTCCCGGTATGTGCGCCCCTCCCGCTGTCCCGGCCTCTGCTGTGCCCGTGCGAGGCCGGGACCAGCATAGTGGCTCTCTGACAGGGGATTAGAGGGAGGTCGGTTCTCTGACAGGGGGATTAGAGGGAGGTCGGTTCTCTGACAGGGGATTAGTGGGAGGTCGGCTCACTTCAGCTGAGTTATTCACTTGGCCGCATTCGGCCGCTTTGTGAGTAACCCCCTAAATGTATAAGTAGAAAGTATACAATAGGTAGGACACAGAACTTTAGTTGTGTTTGTTCTAATTTGACCTAGCATTTCTATTGCAGTTCCATTAAAACAGCTCTATGCTATAATAAATATGAGAAACACTTGAAATCTACTTCGGTAACCCAAATTAAAGTATATAAAACAAAATGTAATATTTCTTAGAATAATACAGCATAAAATTCACTGAACTCTAGGCAGACAAAAAAAACATACAGTGCAGTTATATAAACATTACAAATTGAGTGTATTTCAAATGCAACTAGGTTAAACGCCTATATTTGCCTTAATTTTAACTTCATATAAACCCCTGTACAGTAGCAATCACAGAAGAGATCACTATTTGGGGCCAATCAAGTTCCCTGCATTCACATTCACGTGTGCTGACAAGGAACAAGCATAAAGGAGAAGAAAGCACACAGATGACCTAATCAACCTACTGTGCCTTCTTCACAGCCCAGTCAAACGCGAGTACATCCTCTCCTGTACCGTGCCACTAACCGGAGACGGTATGTAGAGACTCTGACCTGCTAGATCGCTTCAAAGTCCTTCTCCAGAAGCAGTTGAGAACCGCCACTGACAAACTGCCAGCACAGTTATCACGAGACGTCAAGGAACTGGGTTCCAGAATCCATGATATCGAGTACAAAATGGACGATGTGGTCACTATTGTGGAATCCCGCGAACAGGACTTAGTCTCAATCAAATCTGACCTATATGCCACTCTCCTCAAACTGGAAGACATGAAAAACAGGAACAGGCGTGGCAATATCCGCCTACGGGGTATCCCCGAACACTTGGAGGATCTAGCTGCCACAGTCACGGCCATGTTCCAGGAGCTCCTTCCACACTATCCGGTAGACAGGCTCGAGATGGATCTGGTCCATAGGGCCCTGGGTGCTAAGAAACCGGATGGCCCTCTGCGGGACGTGATCCTTAAGCCAACCATTTACAGATCTAAGGAAGAGATTGTGAAGGCTGCCTGGGAACACCGTGACCTCACCTTCCAGGGCTTCAAATACCAGGTGTAGTCAAGAACCAGCTGCACTCCTTACCGGAATAGTAGTAAACCTGCCAAGCAGGTGGGTGCTTGTAGTGACCACGGACGGCCTTGTGAACAATGCAGATCTTTCTAGATCAAATACCAGGTGTACTCGGATCTGGCACCACAGACCCTACAGAAGGGGAAGGCCCTGAAACCCTACCTGAATGCCCTAATGCACCATCGTATTAAATACAAATGGGGCTTCCCACTCAAGGCATTCTACACCTACGAAGGTCGCCAGTACTCATTCGCCACCCCAGAGGAAGCGGGCCCGTTGCTGGAATCCCTACAACTGACTACGCCGGAGACGATAAACACTCCATCGCAGACATCAGAGGCCCTGCTGAGACGCCGTTTGCTGCCGCTATGGGAACGCAGCCCACGACCCCGCTGAGAGCGTGCCGCTAAATATAGACACCAAGCTACTCTCCAAAATCCTGGCCAATAGGATATACTGTTTCCTGGAATCGTTGATTCACAGAGACCAGGTAGGCTTTGTCCCCCATCACCAGGCCACAGACAACACCCGAAAAGTTATTCAGTTAATACACCAAATGCGGCACACCAAACTACCAGGTATGTTGTTGTCCCTGTCACAGTCTGGGAACAGAAGGAAGCCCTAGATGGTTGACTAACTGCAAAAGAGAAAAGTCAAATCACCAGGATGGCTGTGTTGTGTGGAAGAGCTGTATAAATGTCAGGATTGGATGGACAGAAAGCACATCCTTTGGTAAGTAAGACAACACTGGCATCTGTCAATCTGTATTTGATCGGTGCATTTAGCTATTTTCCTGAAGTTCATCTTTAAGCTAAGTACAAAATATATTTACTCATGGTTTAAATTGAAACAGTCACTTATGCTAAATTAATTTCAGAAATAAAAGAATTAAACAATGATTAGTTTCAGTTTTAAGTGTGTCCATATTTACTTAACACAAACTTAGCTATTTTTCAGCCTAGGCCCTAGGGGAATCCACGCTCACCTATTTGGACAAATGAGGAAACACAGGTAAAAAAAGGATGTGTGGGAAAAAAATACTTTCTGTACACCCCTAGATATAAAATCACTGTGAATTTTGTGGAAGGCTATAGTGGAGTTATATTTAGACATAAAACACGTCAAATCTTTAATTTTGTTAATGTTTTTTTAACCTCCCTGGCGGTATGATTATGTCAGGAATTTTGTGCCAAAAGCGGTACAATTTTTTGCATGGAAATTTGGTGTTATGTATTGTAGGCCTGCAATTCTTAGTAATTACTTACTTAAACCTGACCAAGCAAGACTTTAGTAGACATCCCAGAAGTGATTATTTTCTTAACTTGTAAACATCTAGTATCGTAGCTTACTTGGTTGGCTTAGGTAATTGTATGTTTGCTTAAATGTTCTCTGAGCAAAGAAAATTGCAGAGTATATCAAAGATTGCACAGATCCAGAGAATGTGATCAATAGTTCAATATCTACCACCTGCAGATAGGAACTGAATTGATGTTAGTAATTGGATACGATTTCCCACTGGGTTGAATTCATTAAGGCCTCAAGGGGGTTTAATACTTTTAGCAGGAGATTAGCTGCCATTGACGAAGTGATTTCACCATTTCTTATGGTCACTAATGTCCATTGGATTGTATTTTGCAATTATATTCTTTTTACCTTCACTGTAATTGCTGTCTTTTATTGATACTTATTGATATTACATAGATTAAAGTTCTTAGATCAATCTTATCAGATTTAAACCAGAAAAATGGGGAAAGTGATATAAGATCAACATTGCTATACAAAAGTTTCAATTTAAAAAAAAAAAAACTAGGTGCTTAGCAAGCTTCACTGCCTGCTCTGCATGGGACCTCATCTGAAATGACTTTAATTCTACCACAGGCAGAGCCTCTGGACAGCAAACAGTGATTGTAGATGAAAATACAGCAGGAGATTAGTATTTATTTATTTATATAGATTGTTTGTTCTTGGCTTTTTAAATAACTTTTTAAAACACAGTAAGGCCTGGAAAAATACTGTGAACACTATTGCATTTCCTGGTGTAAATATCAATCAATATCAATTTATCAACATGTTTTATCTTCTGAGATCTAATTCACTGCTTATGTCATTTTTTATTATTCTGTTAACAACATTGTTTCACTTGCATTAGTCTAAAGTCAGTTTCTTATATACGTAGGACCCCCTTGCCCCTGGATATACAGTATGTGGATGACCCCCAGGCTGCTTGGTGAAATAGCAATTCA
>NW_017306404.1:1826600-1836203 GCF_000935625.1 Nanorana parkeri | reverse complement strand
ATTTACTTTAGTATGCTTAAAGAGTTTATTAAAGCAGACAAAACTCAAGGAGGGAGAGATAGGGTGCAGGATACCTTAAAAAGACAAAAGACAATTGTCAGCACAGTTATGGGCTTTTAAGCCCTCTACAAGATGCTTCACACAGGCAATCATCTTGATTCTCCACTACCACTGGATATACGCGGCAGTAAGGCAGCATAAAATTCCTAGGCCCAGGTTCAGGCCACTCTTTCAGCAGCAACTTCCCCAGGCAGCAGGCCTGGGAGCAAAAGACCTCCAACACAGCCTCCTCTCCTGGAAACACCCCAGGAGGCAAGGTCTGACTCACTCTAAAATCCTCTCTGGGCAACTCTTATATGCTCTTGCTTGGGAGGGAAGACCCTTCTCCAAGGTCACCCCAAACATGTCTATCTTTCTCCAACATGCAACATTGCAGAAAAAAAAAATCCTAGAGATTTACAAGAGAGATATAATTTTTCACAACTCGACAATATTGTTTTATCTTAATTTGTCTGCCAGTGACACACCCTGAAATCAGGCAGCGGTAAACAATATGCTGAACCTATGAGAAACCAGACAAACAAAACTATAACAATCAGAGCCAAGCTGATTAAAGCCTTGCTGCAACACTTAATTTGAACAGGGACACTACATCGTAAGACAATTTTTAACTAGAATATATGTGGCAAACCACACTTTTTTGGATTTTAAATATTATAACTATTATTATTGCTCTTGAAAGAATGTATTTGTGGATAAGAACATTCACATCTGTGCTGCTACATTTAATTTAGTCTCCCACAGTCCACCAGTAGAGTCATTGCCCTTCCTTTATTAAAATATTATCATACCATTGTAACAAAAATCCTTTCTTTCTTGCAAAACCTTGTCTTTTTTATATAGTCACCTTGATGGGAACTTGTGAAGATATACTGTACATATGGAAACTGCCATTTCTAATTTCTGGGGCTGCTCTTCATATTTCTAGCTCTAAGATGACCTAGTTACTTGTGTGACTATAAATGCTAAGTAGGTATTAGCAAATGTGTCTGGGTTTGGTTCATAGGATGTTTATTGGACCCATCATAAAGTCTGAAAATTGCAAACTTACTGTGCATCTGACCCTCCCCCCCTTTAAAATGTATGGGGTGGCCATTTTCAAGGCATGGGATTGTTAAGCAAAGGCACTGGGTAACTGGGCACTGCCATGGGGGACATGCATTAATGCAAAAAATAAAAATAAAATAGGAATACAGCAGGTAGAGGTTCCTCATTTTAATATGACTTCAAGAACGACATAGGAAAAACACCAATCCTTTAAATTACATTCTTGAGAGATGCCTTTCAGCTGTATGTGGTGTTACAGAACCATACAATTCTCACACACATCGGTGACACTGTTGTTTGGCTCTACATATTTTTCATGTGAAATAGATGTTTTTATTTTGTATTATTTCTTGGCTGAAATACAGCAGCAGCACCTGATCTAATTCATTACAATGTGACAAAAATGTTTTTTAGGTCATTTTGATCTGATACCTGATTTTTTTCCCCCCAGCAGTTAAAGGCCCAAATTTACCAGGGGAAACAGCAGCCACAGCAGATCTACAGGCAGCACAAAAGTTTACTCTTAAAGCTACATTGGCCAGTGGCACAACAGAGTGCACAAAACCGCAACCCCACATCCCCTGAACCACCACCCATCCACATATCACAAACTGTTCCTACAATATTCAAAATATAGACTCAAGCTATGTGTTTTGTAAAAAGGTAGAAAGTGGCTAGTGTCAGAAAAGTATGTAAGCACTTGAATAGGTGTCAAAGAGCTCTGAAGTGTGGGTCGTTTTTAATGTATATATGCTGCAACAGCACAATTGTGGTCTGCAGCCTCTGCAAACAGTGTATTAGCCATGGCAAAAAGACCAGCTATTTGGGTACATCATGCATTAGGAAACACATGCCTATGCGCCAAAGAGCTTTGTGGGAGCAGTACCTTAAAAGACATGTCAGTGCACATTCCTCGGCATCCATTTTTGTTTGGCCTGCTAATGCACCCTTTTTTCTCATTCTCATCTTCCTACTCAAGGACATCCTGTGTGTTATATTTGGCCAAGCTCTTTGCACTGCAACCCCACCCCATATTATCTTGTGGAAAGTTCCTGGCCTTTTTCTCCTCCTCCTCAAAGACACCTAGCAACCATTTTTGTTCCTTTTTCCTTCTCTTCATGGGAACATAGCAGCCATTTATTGTGGGGCTGTTAATGTGCCCCTTATCTCCCTCCCCCATACTCAAGGGTGCATAGCAGCTATCGTTTTAAAACTGTTCTGCTCATGAACCCCTTTCCTCCTCCTCCTCCTCCTCCTCCTCCTTTCCTCCTCCCCTAAGGTGCAGAGTGGCCACTTTTTTTTTACTGTGCTGTTCATGCACCCTTTTCCTCTTCCTTCTTCAGCTATTCCTGCCATATATATCTGCCAACTGGTTGTGAGCAGAAGGTGTATTTTATTTGCTGCTAACCCCAGGGGCAGTCCACCGACCTCTGCAGTGCTGCTTAGAAAGTTGAAGGAAAACATTTGCCCTAATCACCCCCAGGCCCACTGGCTTCATGTAAACTTTGCAGGTACTCATACTTGTGTGGTAAAGTTGTGTGCACCAAAGTACTACACGTTTATCCCCCCTTTTCTCATAGCTGCCAGAGGCGGCTCTCTAATTAGGAAAATTAGGTGGTCGCCTAAGGCCGTCCACTCACAAGGGCCTCACGGCCGCCTAATTTGACTGATGAATTACATCAGTTTTGAAGTGACTGTGACCCTTAACGCTGCGGTGCACAGGCAGCATTAGGAGCCCTATCACATTCAAGCATGCATCGCAGCCGCCGAACATCTCATCGTGAGATAGATGTTCGGCGGCTGCGTTCAGGGCCGGACTAGCCATATTGGGCTGAACACAGTCAGCCTGATTGTTTTCGGCACGGCCAGCCCGCTGTGCCCAATGTAGAGCAGGCACTAGCCTGCCCGATACTATGGATGAAAATCTGCTCAGCTGTTTTGAGCAGGGAAGTTACAGCCTGAGTGAGAGGGGTGAATAAGCCGCTGGGTGACTGGGGAGGTCTGTCGTTTTGCAATGTCAGGAGCAGCAGATGAGGGTCCTGGCAGTCTGTGTTGCAGGCACTGAGTCAGGCAGCTGAGGTCAGATGATGTGCCTGCAGGACCCCGCTGGTGTGCATGACTGAGGAGTCGACCAGCCACCTGTCTTCCTGAGCACCCATGCAGAGAGAGAGTTGTCAGTGTCCCCTGACAGACAGCAGTGCACCAATTGGAGCTGCAGGACAAGAGGGACACCCTAAAGAGCAGCTTGAAGAAGCACATCCAGGGTAGGATGTCTATTGCACACTGTATTGCAGAAATTGACCCACTATATACCTAACACCACACCTCTGATCATAGAGACAAATTGGCATAAAAATCATGACCAATTGGGACTTTGTAGGTGCATATATCAGTTTAAAAAAACTAAATATTTATTGTTTTAGCAAAAAAATACATATGCCTATACACAGCATGATAAAATGTGATTAAAATACCATGTAAACTACAATTGATGGAGGACACTATTTAGGGCCAAGATATCATAATACATATATTGAAACTGCAAGTTCACAGAGCTGGTAACAGCAGATAACTTGCTTACAAACTTATATACAGCACAGTCATGTATCATCGTGAAACAAGGAGAACCAAACCAGAAGACGTCTATGCCAGGGGCCACAAAGGGGAAAAAACTAGCCAGGACACCCAACTACTATCTCTCAATACTTGATAACCATAGGAGCATGAAAAGTCTCTGGAAAGAGTGAAAACATCTAAAAAAAAATTAAAAATAGTTTTCACTCTTTCGAGACACTTTTCATGCTCCTATGGTTATCAAGTATTAAGAGATAGTAGATGGGAGTCCCGGCTCTCTCCTTGCCGGTGATCTCTACTGCGCATGCGCCCACCTACACTTTCTCCCACACGGGCCGTTTGGAAGATGTGTTCTGCAGCCGGGAGCGAGCGGTGCAGGCAACACAGGTAAGTAATTATCTATTTGACAATTTTTTTTTTTTGCATAAATCTACTGCTTGCTAGCAGTAGATATATGCAAACATATTGAGACTTTCATTCTTCTTTAAAGGACCCTATCACACTGTAACGAGCCCCTGCTCGCTCGGTTCCACTCTCCCGGCACTCCTCTGCTACTAATGGATCAGATGTCAGACCGCAACGTCTGATCCTTCGATCGTCAGATAATCCGGGATTCGAACTACAGCTATGTGCCGTTCGAATCCAGCTCAGAACAAACACCAGGCCGGCTGTATGTAAGTTCCAACAGGGATCTGCTTTATTGAAGACCAGCTCAGTATATATACAGTCCAAGAAGTCTAAACACATAACGCAATCAAACATGAACAGCATGCAAACATCCACTCCCCCTCTCCAATGCCTTAATGAATGAATAGGGGGAGAGGAGACACATGTGATGGGATTATCTCCTGAGTGTATCATAGTGTGATTTACTCATCTACACCTGGAGTCAGCTACTCCTAGAATCAGCTATCTAATCCCATCATCAACACAATACAACAAAAGGGACCAATTATCTGTAACATTTCAATGTCCAGAATTATCCCCCTTCAGTGCTCCTGGAGTCACAGCCTGTACCTATAATACACACAGGGCCATCCAAATGTAATGCCAGGGAACATGTACAGTACATCCCCCCACACATAAACCTGGTAGAATGGTTCATTGTAACCCCAAGAGGTCCGAGGGGGGTCTCCATAGTTCTGGGTCCATAGTCAGTTGGAAGGAGGCTAGCCCCCAGGCTCCTCCAACCGCACCAGTGACGGTTCAGTCCGTCACACACACCATGTAATGTTTCAATCAACTTGTGTGTTATATTAGCACATTGTGGAAACAGATTTTTGCTGTTAATATTGAATTTTGATGTAAGGTGCTTTAAGTGCTTGTGGAGACGTATAGAACACACAAATTGATTGGAACATTACAGGGTGTGATACTGGCACTTTACATTTTAAAACTGGAGCCAGCGCTTTAAACAGGTGCCACAGTTCGCAGGAAGGCTACCAAGGTCCCCAGCAAGTGTGGGACTTCAACAACCTTCCTGTGAACTGCAGTGCCAATTTACAGCGCCAGCTGCCTATCTTCTCATTCCTGAAACAGTGCCACCCACACCTGCCCACGAGACCCTGCACAGCCGTCCTGAGACTCCGCATGGCCTTCTGAGACTACACACAGGCCACCTGAGAATCTGCACAACCGAGACCCAGCACAGCCTCCTGAAACCCTGCACGGCCTCCTGAGACCCCCACATCTTCCTGAGACCCCACACATCTTCCTGAGACTCTGCACAACCTCCTAATATCCCACACAACCTCCTAAGATCCCGCACAACCTCCTGAGACCCTGCACAGCCTCCTAAGACCCTGAACAGCCTCCTAAGACCCCACACAGCCTCTTGAGACCCCACACAGCCTCTTGATACCCTGCACAGCCTCCTGAGACCACGCGCAGCCATCAATTTTACATTATGGGCATGAGTGGGGCCTCATTTTAAAGTTTTGCCTAAGGCCTTGCAAAATCTAGAGCTGCCTCTGATAACTGCCAATATTTTTTTGGAAAAAATGGCGCAGGCATGCCTAAAGTCAGAGACATACAGTATGTTCTGCAGGCCAAGTTAGTAGTTTTGCTACAGAGTGACATCTGCAGACTCTTGCAAAATCTGCAGTGCCTGGATATCTGCATTGTGTAAATCATGAATCAGCTTCTCCTTTGATTTGCTATGTGTTTCAATATGCCTTGCTTGGCACACATTCATCAGATTATCCTTGCTCATTTTCTTGTACTCTGCTGGACCAGGCATGATTGAAAAATAAATGATAGCATAGAAAAACAAAGGATAGGGAACAAACTGTTACGGTATGTCTCAATATATAAAGAACATTGTGCACCAGCTTATCTCTAAGAACTGCTTCCACAGAGGCTACAGTCCCTTAGTGCAGGCTTAGTTACTTAACTAATTCACTAATGTTCTAAATAGAAATACCCCACCACACTGCCAATCAGAATGTGATGAATATACTGTCAGATCCCACCCTGTGCAGAGGTTTTCCTGTTCTGGAAGAACTATCTAATCACCACCAGACTGAGAGTAACTGGAGCAGTTAACCCTTTACACACACACACACACACACACACACACACAGTAGCCAATACCACATGTTTCAACAGAAACATGCATCACGTACAAGTTCCACTGTTGCATTTCTGACCTTTAACCACTTCAGTACTTGCGTATATATAAAATATACATCTACAAATGTACTGAACTGGCTGCTGCAGCAGCCGTAATCTTAATACTGTTTTTTGCAGCTGGTGCCTGACTTTCACATGCATGTGATCGGGCAGCTCTCACTTGTATGGTGCTCATGGTGGCAATCTGTGCTTCATCAGCTTCTGTGGGTACATAGGTAATATTAGCCTATTATCCATGTGTTAGCATTAAAATTAACTGTAAAACAAATAATAAAATAGACATAAAAATAAACACAAAAAAAATAAAGCACTTCACTCCCATGTACACAAACATACTAGTGTAAACATGCATCAGGTGCATCTACGTGCGAAAACAACAAATGCGCCCCCTGCCTGCAGACCCCCACACCCACCAGGTCAGGGTCTGGGGAAGAAGCTCTTGTCCTCATCAACATGGTTTCCCCTTTCCTGCTCTGCCAGGCTGTTGCTTGGCTCAAGAGTCTGGTAAAGAATTTTAGGGGGGGACTAACATTCTGAATGATATTCTGAAAACATTCTGGACGCATCTGAAATTTTTGGTATAAAAAATTTGGATACCTTCACATTCATTTTTTTTTTGCATTTGAAAATTCAGATGCATCTGAATTTTCGAATATGCAGAAATTCATCCGAATATCAATTCGGATCGAAACAAATCTTACATGTCTATCATTCACATAACACACTCAGCGGCATTCGGCTATTTACTCACTGCTGTTCGGCATCTATAAGAATAGGCCAAACAGCAGCGAGTAGCCTGCCGGAGGTTCGGCTCAGCCGATCCAGATGTTGGTTCGGCTAAGTCGAACTCCTTCTGCACTTCGGGTGGCCGAACATGCTGGGCATGTTCGGCCGACCCGAAGCCACACAGAGCCAGCCGTTGCACGGCTGAATTCTGCCGATATACGGCTGAAATCAGCCGTACAAACCGTACAAAACTTCAGGTCGGTCTTTCACTCGGCTGCCTATGACAGATTAGTGAATAGACCTCTATATTTGAACACTGTCTATCCTCACTAAGAATTGGAGACCTAGAAGCATTGTATGCTAATGAAAGGAAGCTCAGAGCATCAATAGTTTTTGTGTGGGGATAGTCAGAGTTTCCTGTCACTTTGAAATTGTAGAGAGCAGTCTGTCCAAAGGCCTGCTCAACAGAGATATCTAAACGATAAGAAAATAATTTGTCTAAATTGCCCAAATATCCATATTTATTCCCAGTTGATGATCACAATCACATTCTCCAACTTTAAGTTGTTCTAAAAATCAAAGCTTTATCACCAAACTGCTGGGTTTTTTAAAAATACATTATTCCCTGCAGAGTTTGCATTCTAAAACTGACCATACATGTAACAATCTGATCATTCATAAAAATTACCTCACTTCCTGAGGTAAGCCTGTCTTAACCCATGATGCAAATCCACTATTCAGATCATGGCAGGCAATCTTCTTGTATAGCAGTAATGAGGAGTATATTTATTCATCTTTGCTTAATCAGCAGAAATAAACAAAACATTTTCTTAAAGCAAACATATCCTTGCTACATATAGGGGTCTATTCACTAAGCTGCCGAAGGATCTAGCCGTAGCTTCGGCTGATCCTTCAGCTAGCTTCGGCCCCAGGACCCCTTCGGTTCAGTAGAACCGAAGGGCTGCTGTACGGGCTATTCACTATAGCCCGTACAGCTCCCGAAGTCGGCCGAGCAGCTCAGTCGAGCCGAAGGCATATTCCTCGGCTCCACTGAACCGAGGTGAAAGCCAAAGCTGGCCGACAGCCTGCTTCTGACAGCTAGGCGGAGCCACACGTCATCTTATGGCTGGCTCCAGCCACTTTCAGGGAGATCAGAGTCCCTGGTTACCAGCTGACCAGGGACGCTGTCAGTACACACCGAGGGCGGCCTCTCCGTGTTCTCAGTATGTAATGACAGATGACGTTCCTGGTTACCTGGTAACTAAGAACGCCATCTGTCATTCCTCCCCCGGACGCTCTGGGAGTCTAATAGGCTCCCGGCCGCCCCTGGAGAGAAACACTTTCTTTCAGAAAGTGTCACTCTGCTCGATCGAGCAGAGTAAACCTTTCCCTGCTCGTTTTTTTTTCCTGACATCGGAGCTGTTGGCTGCCATCAGAAGAAAAAAAAAAAAGAAATCACCATAGGAATGCATAGCTAGATTCCTATTGGCTATTTCACTTTGCAATAGCCAATAGCAAATTAGCTATTGCAGCCGCCCACTGCTGCTGTCAATCAGAGGGGGACCTGCAGTTCTCCATCAGGTCCCCCTCTTTTTTTTTGACGGCCAGCAGCACCGGCGGCCAATAAAAAACAGTTGGTCGGAGCTAGCTGTCACTGCTAGCTGCACACAATAATTTTCTAATCTTTTTTTTCTATTTTTTAAACTATTTTTCTATTCTGCTCGGTCCCACAGAGGCACCGAGCAGAACAGCCGAGCTGAATGCCGCTCAGCGGCATTCGGCTATTTACTCACTGCTGTTCGGCATCTATGAGAATAGACCAAACAGCAGCGAGTAGCCTGCCAGAGGTTCGGCTTAGCCGATCCAGATGTTGGTTCGGTTGAGTCGAACTCCTTCTGCACTTCGGGTCGGCCGAACATGCTGAGCATGTTCAGCCGACCCAAAGCCACACGAAGCCACCCAATGGTCTGCTGATCGCAGCCGATATACGGCTGGAATCAGCTGTACCAGTCTGAAGTGAATAGTCGAACAGCATTTGTCTCACTTCGCTTGGGGTCGGTTAGTCACTCGGCTGCCTAGGGCAGCTTAGTGAATAGACCCCATAAGCTGGTCACCCACCGTCCCCCTGTGGAATCATTGCACTCACTCTATAAGGATATTCTCACACTATTGTCCCAAAACCCTATCTATCATGACAACCTTGTCTCATGTATCTTAAACCCCTGATTTTGTTAATTTTGGGGGCTGCTGTCCTCACTCTAGCTGTAAGACTTAGCGAGTCATTCACAAGGAACAAGTGCAAAGGAGGACAATTCCCACCTTCAGCCATGCAACTAGAATGATTATTATTCTTGCCAGAACTTGTGGCACCATGTAATTATGGCACCATTTGAATACGTATTTTGAATAGGATGGTTTCACAAACTGCCACACCTGGGCTATATTACTGATACTTTTTAGGACCAAAGAAACAACTTGTAAAAGCAGGAAAACATCTTCAGCATTATAGAACAAGTCCAGTTGAATGTGACCAGTGGCGACTCTAGGAACAATATATTATATATA
>NW_017306404.1:1825348-1826564 GCF_000935625.1 Nanorana parkeri | reverse complement strand
ACAGCTGCAACTATTTGACCCTGTAGTTCTGCCACTATATAGAGGACTATAAAACCTAACAATACAATATACAACAATGCAGAATTCCACCAGCTATAAAGGACTACAAATTCCAGCTATAAATTATACAGAAATGCAGAATAATATGAAGTGACATACTCTGTGCTACTCCGGGGTACTGGCCTGTCTCCAGCAGAGGATCTCAGGTGGCTGTGTGAACTCTCTGGTGCCTGAGAAGGTTCCATGGTGGGCTGTTTGGACTCTCAGGTGTTTGTGCAGGGTCTGTGGTCTGCTGTGTGGACTTTCAGGTGGGAAATGCAGGGTCCATGGTTGTCTGTGTGGCTCACAGGTGGCTGTGCGGGGTTAATGTCGGCTCTGGGGTAGGTGGTGGGGGTTAATGTCGGCTCTGGGGTAGGTGTGCAGGGTTAATGCTCTCAGAGTCACCATTAACCCCCCCGCACACCTGCCCCAGAGCCGACATTAACCCCCCCGCACACCTACCCCAGAGCTGACATTAACCTACCCACAGCTACCCCAGAGCCGACATTAACCCTCCCCCGCACACCTACCCCAGAGCTGACATTAACCCCACACAGCTACACCAGAGCCGACATTAACACCGCAAGCTACCCCAGAGCCGATATTAACCCCGCACAGCTGTACCTCCTCCCAACTCTTCTTACCTGCTGCTGCTGGGGCATGGCCTCCTCCACTCCCTCCCGTCATCTCTGCCATGCCGCCCCTGGTTCAGCTGATACCCATGTAAGGGGCCCCTCAGGCTGCCCAGACCCCTCACATGGGTACTGGCCGTACCCCCTGATGGCAGACATGCCAACTCTCCCAGACGCTCCGGGAGTCTCCCGCTATTAGATAGTGGCTCCCGGGAGAGAAACATTTTCTCCCGGAAAGGTTTACTCTGCTCGATCTAGCAGAGTAAACCTTTCCTTGCTCTGTTTTCTTTTTTCTGACATCAGCCATTGTCAGTGAGAAAAAAAAAAACAGCATAGGAATGCATAGCTAGATTCCTATTGGCTATTTCACTTTGCAACAGCCAATAGCAAACTAGCTATTGCACCCGCCCTCTGATGCTGTCAATCAGCAGAGGGGAACTGAAGTTTTCCATCAGGTCCTCTTCTAGTGATTGACAGCAGCAGATTACTAAAAAAAAAACCCTTCAGATAGCAAAGAAGCTATTGCTTCCTGTGCTATCTGCCAT
>NW_017306404.1:1823215-1824222 GCF_000935625.1 Nanorana parkeri | reverse complement strand
ATACCCCCGCACAGATACACCAGAGCCGACATTAACACCGCAAGCTACCCCAGAGCCAATATTAACCCCGCACAGCTGTACCTCCTCCCAACTCTTCTTACCTGCTGCTGCTGGGGCATGGCCTCCTCCACTCCCTCCTGTCATCTCTGCCATGCCGCCAATTGGTTCAGCTGATACCCATGTAAGTGGCCCCTCAGGCTGCCCAGACCCCTCACATGGGTACTGATGGCAGACATGCCAACTCTCCCAGACGCTCCGGGAGTCTCCTGCTATTAGATAGCGGCTCCCGTATGTGACTAACTACTACTAGCTTTATAGGACAAGGGTTCAGACCTTTTGGAGTTCAGTGGATGCACAAACATTCTAGATCAATCAGTCAAACCTAAATCCAAGATAAAGATGACAGTCCAGAGCCTATACTTTTTGGGGGGGAAAGACAGCAATCTCAGCTCCTTTTTCACAGACTACAAATAATTAGGGTGTCCAGTTCAAACAGAGCAATATCTTCATTGTAAATACTGAAATCTATTGAGTTACTTTGTTAGGAATAGTATCTGGGAATATTTGGCAAGCTGCAAAGATAAATGTATAAAAAGACCATGTCACTTTCTTGGTAAGAGAGAAGGATGCACATTCCTGAATTTGCTAAATTGTAATAGTCCGATGTGCTGATCACCTAGGAAACCACAGATTTGAAGTCTAATAGACTAATTGCTAGATTGATTGACATGTCAATAAAAAGAGTCTTGTATATTCCAACTGATAAAATAATGGTTTGTTAGTGGGGTTAATTGACTGTAAATTAGTGGTCTGCCAGGATCATCGTGATATGTTTCCTAGCATGACTTCATCATTGTTATTTCTTCACATTTCTCAAATCTATTAATAATTTCCTATATTTGCCCTTACTGCAGGGCCACGTTTTCAGTTTTAAAGAGGTTTTCCTTTTGTTTACATATTTCTACATTTTGTATAGAAGCACCTACAGCCTCTATA
This sequence comes from Nanorana parkeri, assembly GCF_000935625.1. Taxonomy (NCBI): domain Eukaryota; kingdom Metazoa; phylum Chordata; class Amphibia; order Anura; family Dicroglossidae; genus Nanorana; species Nanorana parkeri. The sequence goes on along the minus strand of NW_017306404.1, from coordinate 1,823,226 downwards.
AATAGCAGCTT
>NW_017306404.1:1802711-1823147 GCF_000935625.1 Nanorana parkeri | reverse complement strand
GAGAGAGGGAGAGAGGGAGAGAGGGAGAGAGAGAGAGAGAGAGCGAGAGAGAGAGAGAGAGAGAGACCTCATGGCAAATTAAATTGCACATTCCCATGCTGCAGAAATGGATTGGCTGACATGTTGCATGCCCTAATGAATCTCATTAACAGTACTGGTTACTACCTATTTGTTTTCCCTTCAATGCTATCTATCCTGAAAATGTTATGTCACATGAAAACCTAAATAATACTGTAAATATAAATAAATACATTTTTTGCATACTAGTGTGACGTACACGCGGCCCGAACCCACTGTACCTCAATCACACATGACTATGCACAGTTCTGAGCCGAGCGTGCTGTAACAAGGACGGGGCGATACCACACTCAGCCTCACCCTGCACAGAGATTTCCCAGCTCACGGGACAACAATCTCAGGCCAGCAGACTCAGAGCGATTGTCACTAGGGTTAGTTAACTCAGGAATTAACCCTTTACACATCCAAACGTTCGCTGCCACTACGTACTTTAACAGAAGCACGCACCGATCTCAGCAAATTATGTGACAATTTAAAACACTTAACCAAAGGCTATGATACTGCTGTCCTCTCAGACAGGAATATGACAGGTATCACTATACAGTATCGCTCTTCACAGATACTTTAAGTTCGTATTTAGAGCATAGAGTTAAGCTTAATGATTTTAAAGATCATCCTTTAATAAAAGAAACGGTGCAGAAAATATACAGAAAAATATATTAATACAGAGAGAGAAAATATATAACAACAGTAAAACAGGAGGTAATAAAAAGAGAATACTTAACAGTCCTGGGTTTATGAGCTCTGACAGAGTCCAGAGTTCTATGAGCAAGGAGAAGTCTGTGTGGCTCTTCTTCAAGCAAGGCTTGCCCAGATGATTTCCAGATAAATAAAGGGGAACTCTTCTGGGTTGTTACAATGTCCTCCCAAACGGTTGAATTCATAACTAAGGGGATAATTGAATATTCATATCCAATACTCTCCGACAACCCCTAAATTATGATGCGTCATGAAATAAGCTTTAGATTGAAACCAAACTTGCCGTAGATGTGAAAGATGGTTGGTCCCAGTGGCCAAATGTCGCCTGCCCGGCCATGGTCCATCATAAACTACCTATTTTTGGTACGTATGTTCTCCTCTTGACGAGACCCAGCTATTTGTGCCATTCATTTTACAATATCACCCTCCAATTCCAAGTTCTAAAATTGAGTTGATATTGTAACTCAGTTTTATGACTTTTGGGTGAATGCTGGGTCATCTGAGTAGTTAACTACCAGGCCTGTGTGTTTACCTAAAACCTGTCAACTGCTAATGGATGGGTGCTCTGCCATTCTGTTTGTTTGCCTTTAGTTAGGGGCAGCCATAAAAAGTGTGATTCTAGTATCTCACTTGTTTATTAGAACTAAGACTGGGTTCACACCTGAGCTTTTTTTTTTTTTAATGCTAGTTTTTCAGCTCGTTTTTTTTTCACGTTTTTTTCTGCATTTTTTCATTCAGTAAATTGCGTGTTTCACTGGCGGTATGATTTTTCTTTTGTTTTTTTCCTTTTATTTTCTCTATTTAAAAAAAATTATTATTTGTTTTTAGTTTCACTTTTAAACTTCTTGCCGGCTCCGCCCCCCTGCGACGTGGCCGCTCGCAAGGGAAGGAACTGGGAAGTCAGCAGCCACCGAAGACACAGCAGGGATCGTGGACAAGGTAAGACCTGTACGCTGTATTCCCAAGTGTGGCTCGGGGTTACCGCTTTGTTAACCCCGATCCACATTCGGGAATACCAATGGCAACGAACGGCAAAATGCCCCAAAGAAGCTCCTGTACTTATTTGAGCGTAGGGCGCTTTGCAGTGCGTTCCTACGTGCTGTAAAACGCCCAGGTGGGAACCATGCCATTAGGCAATCATTGGTTTTCACATGTTGAGCGTTTTACAGCGTGTAGGAACGCGCTGTAAAACGCCCAGGTGTGAACCAGGCCTAAAGGCTATAAAGATTGCAGGCCAGATTAGCAGATCTCTGGTTTTTGGAATTTGAAGAGACCTGGGAAACTGAACTAAATGAAAGGCAAATATTTAATATTAATAGGCTCAAACGTCATTATTATCACAACTAGTACATTTAAAAGCAAAACCAACATAACAGCATTTGTACTTTGACTCTAACACCAAATTCCTATGCCTCCCATGCAGCAAATCTGTTGAAGCACCATTATCACATTTATCAGCTTGAAAATACCTTTATGCTCACAACTTAAATATGGTGCATGAAATATCTGTGTATAATTCAGAACTACATCAATAATATTTTATATTGACTTCCACTTGCTTTTGGATGGTTATGGTCTGCTTTCTGCATTGTATTTTGTTTCTTTTAATATTCTCTGACTACACATCTCTGGAAAAAATGAATTGCCACTGACTAACTGCCAAGAGTGACACAATACCAACGCTTTGTCTCTCTTTTATGCTTTATTGAATTCCATTATAAGACAAACACATCTTTCAGTCATTAGGCTCCTTGCTGACAACACCTGTCAGTATGTCATCCCATTCAGAGACAAAAACCGCAGTGCTTAATTTGGCAGCATTGTAAAAAAAAAGGAGAGAAAATCAACCTGGGACACCTGTTCCCACAAAAGAAATGATATAACTATTATTATCCTCTTGTAAGTAAAGTAAGAGGGACATAAGGAAAAATGTGTTCGGTACATTTGTCTTTTTGTCTTCCGTATCTAATGAAGATCCTATACTGCAAAAAGTCTTACTGTCATAGTTGAAAAATTAAACTGTGCTTTTCCTTATTATTGTCAGCAATTATTTTAAGCACCTAAAAATAAGGTATTTGAGGGACTGTTGCCTCAAAACCCTCAAAACACTTTTTTGTGTCCAGTGCACCCTGCCTGACTGGCAGCATGCCACTGCTGAATGGCTGACAGAGTTTGCAAGGGCGGAACACCAATATGGAGGCTGGAGCCCATAGAAGAAACAGCTAAACTCACTTAGCAACAGGTAGAGGACCAGGTATTAGCTGCCATTACAGCATACCACCCTGGCAGGGAAGATAGATGAGATTAAAAGTGAAAGGCCTCATTCGCTAAGACCTGCAAAACATTAGAGAAAGAGTCACTGAGAACAGCAATGGAATCTCCTCCTTGGAAGATGCATTTTCCCTATCCCAACCAATTATCAGCAGCAGGATAGAAAGCATGAGAACATTGGTTTCGTTCCGTTTATTACATCACGGGAGTATCGTCTTCTTGGAAACACATTTGACTTCACTATTTGGTTTATTTAACTTTTCGGGTTCATTTTCTTATTATTATTTGGATTATGTTTTCACATTAGACTTGAAATTAGAAAATGTTTTGGTCACATTGGAACTGCCTTGTTGTCACATTTGAACGACATTTTTGTTGCATATTTTTATTCCAATTGTTTCACTTCAGGTGGTCCGGTGCGATTTATGGACCGCAAAATACGGTGTATATATATATACATATATATATATACCGTATATACTCGAGTATAAGCCGAGTTTTTCAGCTCAGATTTATAGTTTACATCTTTGCATGTATATATTTGTTACAAGTTGTGCAATTCTTTCACAATTATTTCACTTACACAAAGATCCGTTTTTTTGGATATTTTATTGTGAATATTATGTTTTATACTTTATTGCATTTTTTGAATTTTAACACTGCATGTTTGGGTGTAACACTCGGAGGCTTTTAGCGCTGTACTAGGAATCTAGCAATGCATTCCTATGGCGAAAATTATTATTTTTTTACGGCAGCAAAACCGCCCGGCCAATAGAAAACAGTTGGGCGGAGCTAGCTGTCACTGCTAGCTCCACACAATCGTTTTCTATTTATTTTTTTGTACTTTTTGAACCATTTTTCTGTTCTGCTCGGTCCCACAGAGGGACTGAGCAGAACAGCCGAGCCGAATGGCGCTCAGCGGCATTCGGCTATTTACTCACTGCTGTTCGGGATCTATAAGAATAGACCGAACAGCAGCGAGTAGCCTGCCGCAGGTTCGGCTTAGCCGATCCAGATGTTGGATCGGCTGAGTCGAACTCCTTCTGCACTTCGGGTCGGCCGAAAATGCTGAGCATGTTCGGGCGACCCAAAGCCACCCGATGTATGGCTGATTTCATCCGATATACGGCTGAAATCAGCCATACCAGCCTGAAGTGAATAGCCCAACAGTGTTCGGCTCACTTCGCTTCAGGTTGGTCATTCACTAAGCTGCCTAAGGCAGCTTAGTGATTAGACCCCATTGTTCTTGGCTCACAAGGCCGTTGCTATTAGTGGGTGAAGCCAACCCCCCTAACCTATCCCAGTGGAAGTTGTGAAAAGATTATAATAGATCTCCCTTTATAAGAAGGTCATGTATAGCTGGAGGAATTGTCCTAACAAATGTCTAATAGTTTGGGACTTATAGTATGAATCCATGAATCCACACTTTGACTTTGGGATAAAACCTCTCTTGTTTTCCTAATGTAAACTTGGAAGTACACTGTAAGTTTACCTTAGAGGATGTATCTGACCAATAATATCAATATAAGGCATTTGTTTGTGCATACAGAAAGAGAATCTCCTCTGGACCACTCAGTTTTTTTTTTCAGAATAATTGTTAACATAATTTTAAAGAACTTGTTACATACAGTATTGTAAGTGTCACATCTGTGATCCACAGTTCAAAAACGTCAATTTTTCAGAATCCTCAGCCTCTTCTGCCCCATCTCAGAATTGGAATTTTTTGAATGGTGGGGATGTCTGCAATCCCTACAGAGAGCAATACAATTTACTATAGTTGTTCTGGAGACCATTATCATGGGGAGAGAAAGTAATGCAAAACTGCCTTCCTCCCCCCCAAAAAAATATATTTCAAAATTTGTTCCTCCCAATTTGTCAGAAATGCAAACTTCTGCACTATAAAATTTTGGTTATCTGATTTGGAGATGTTCCAAACATAAGTTATATTAGCTGCAAATTATAAACATTGCTGGACAGATTTTGGATACCCCTTTAGATTTCTCTACTGAATATCTTTATGGCACTCACTGGTAAATGATGCATTACAATATCACAAAATAGTTTACCAATACAAGAAATGCCCAGCCAAGTTAAACAAGGAATATGAGCCATAGGTCACTGGTTCTTGCTGGCATGGAGTGAAAAAAATCCACTTCATGTCTAATAGAGTTCACACCTGTTATTCACAATAATGACAACATCTTCTCTCTCAATATGCTAACTAACAGAGTGTGGGTTACTTACAGAACATGACAAACTTATTTATTCCTTAACTCTGCCCTGCTCAGGTCCCCTTTATGTCTGGAGCATGGCATGACAAACCAGATTGGAATAATTATTTAGTCACAGTAGGAGCTAACATGAGGTACAGGTAAACTGAAACAAACAAACCCTAAGATATATGTTTCTGCAATGGCATACATTCTAAATGATATAAGCCTTACTGTTTCTGAACAAAAACGTAAACTGTAGATGTTAAACTATAACAATGCTGACACTCTCTATCTAGTATCATAATGCAGAATATTGTGTTTAATTGTAATTGTGTTTTAGCTGATTTTCATCTGTAAAGGAATAATCCAAGTGCAAAAAAAATAAAACGAGTTAAAGAAAAAAAATAAACGATTATATATATATATATGTATCCAACAATCTGTTTTACAGAGGCTTCATTGGCTAGAGTGTTAAGACCTTCCTGGCTAGGAGGTTGTTGCCTGGGGGCACAGCACAACTGCAGTGTCAACACTTTGACATGCTGCAATGCACATTCCATTTTAGAATGATGCAAGACAAAGTAAAAGCAAATAATTTTCTTAGTTGTCATGTATTCATAACACCTCTGGTACACTTTTTTTGCCAGGGAGAACTTGGTACATCTCATAAATATTCCCATTTTCCATTAAAGTGCACGAGCTGTTATGATTTGCAAAACAGAAAGGCATTAAGTCAGTGGGGAGGTAAAATGATTAGAAAAGCTTTATTACACTTCTAAGCAACTTATACTGAATTTGTACATATAGATCAGCAAGGACTCAGCCACTAAGCTAGTGTAGTAATAGCAATGTTTTAGTAATGAGTTCTCTGCATTCTAAACAAAACTTTCAGCATATTAACATATTATGCAAGTTGTCTTTCACACATGGGTGTATACTGGTAGCAATAAAGATATTACTCTTGTATTGGGATTAGGAATGTTTGGCAAACTACACAAAAGTAGACTTGATGGTCTAATATCCCAAGGTTGATTTTTAGTGCTTGTCCAGCCAAGATACAGCAAATTCCCAGTTGGAATCACCACCAGAACCAAGGAACTCCAAGGTAGCATAAAGACTACACATTACTCAATATGAAATTGGTGAAAAAGCAGAGATTGATGTTTACTATTTTTAATACTGCACCTTATAAATTGCATGTGCTTTGATTAGATAACAGTTCCGTTTGTTGAGGGTTTTAACTCTTTATTCATGAGGCTCTTTACGTCTAGCACATTTGATAGCTTTATCCGAGGTTAAATAGCAGAGGAAAAAAAGCATTGCATACAAAGCAGTTCTAAAGAGGCTGTTATCTCTCATTTTCTCCTGCTGGTTAGATGCACTGCTATAAGCATCCTCTCAGCAGTCTATATCCTGGGCATGCTGTGAGTCGTTTCACCACCAGCATGACTTCTCCTCTCAATCTCTCATCTTTATGCTTCTCTCCAAAGAAAATAGAGAGTTAAATGCACATTTGTTCAGGCAATGATCATATGTTTAGTTGAACAGATACTGACCAATTCTGTACTTCAATTAGTCATGCTGTCACTTTAAATAACTCAAACTGCTCTCTCTGGTTCCCACATTCATCTGCTTACAGTAGATTTTATAGATGTACTGCTGAAGATTGCTAAATCAAGGGGGAATTTGTCTTATACTCATGCTAAATCAACAGGTAAACTAAACCACCAGATAAGACAGTAAGTTCAATTCACTAAGCTATATTGCATGTATTTGACATAATAATGATTACTTACAGCTAAGTTCAGTTTTTATTGGCTCTTGCTGCAGAAAATTGTAGTTAATGATTGGCATAGCTTAGTTTTTTGTTTCAATAGATTTTTATTGGGTTTTACAAAGTTCAGTTGGGTTTACATAAAACGAAAATATGACTCTGAACAAGTGTACAATAATGCACAATCAAATGCGGAATAAGAAAATGCTTACATAATACAGTATGTTCATATCACATACATACATTGTACCCAAAGAAAGTAGGAAGAGGCAGGTTGGGTAATAGGGGGGAGGGGTAGAGAGTAACAGGGAAAGGGGAAAAAAAAGTAGAGAGGTAGAAGAGAGAGGAGCCATAAGCAAGGACAGCAGTATACCACCCGATGGGGGGGTATTTCATAACAGATCAATATAGATTAATTAGTATTACGATAGCTTATCAATTCAGTTGTGCAAGTATTTCCATGTACAGATGTTACTCGCTTACCGACTTACCTGTTTTTCGACCACTCGCACTTATGACGGACTGCCGATCGACCTCTGACCTTGCGCGTCAGCGTCAGTGCGCCGCGTCGCCGGCGGAAGTGGTGTCCTCCGATCTTCACTGCGGGTCCCGGTAAGTATTTTCATTGCCCGATGCACAGTACACTGTTCGGTACTGTACATCGGCAACGCTATACAGTACTGTACTAATGCAGTACAGTACTGTATAGAGTTCCTCACTTAACGACCAATCCGTTTAACGACCTGGTCGTAGGAACGGTCGTTAAGTGAGGAATACCTGTATTGCAAAACTTTACGTGAGAACCATCTCTGAGTGACATACATTTCTCATAGGTGTAGTGTAGATTAATAATGGATAATGTTTCTGAAATATTCGGAGAATCTATGCTTTTCCAGTGACGTACAATTGTCAGTCTGGCTGCCAGTAGTATGTGGGAAATGAGAGCTCTATAGGAAGGGGGGAATTTTTATATTCCTACCGACAGTAGGCCTAATGCAAGTTCTGGGGGTGTCAAAATACCTGTTATCAATGAAATTCGGCTGAATACCTGTTTCCAGAAGCTCGTAAGGCTTTTACACTTCCAAAGTATATGGTATAGGTTACCTATTTGTCCGCAATTTCTCCAACACGTCGGTGTAGAGGTGGGGTACATTCTATTAAATTTTGCTGGGGTGAAGTACCAGTGAAGGGTGATTTTATGGGCAAGCGCCCAAAGGTCGACACATTTGGTCGCCTTATGGCTAGAGGCAAAAGCAGTCATCCATTGCTGCGGTGAAAAGGTGGTTGTAAATTCGTCTTCCCATTGCTGGAGGGAGCGAAATTTAGTGAATCTTAATTTATTGTGGAGTAGATTATAAAATAGGGATATGCCCTTGGGCCCAGATTGCTGTGTGAAAAAATAATTCCAGGCGGAGATAGGGATTTCACATGAGTTACAAGTAAAATTACGGAGAAAATGTGAAATTTGGCAATATAAATACGCATCTACAACTGGCAAGTGAAATTTCGTTTGGAGTGCGGGAAATGTTTTCAGCTTAGGGCCTGTATATAAATCATGAAGGGAAGTAATACCTTTTTGAGCCCATATTCTTAGCCTGGTTTCTGGGATTAGTATTTCTAGGGCCTCTATAGGAATGGTGACACTACGAAACGTTTCATCATGTTCTGATTTGGTGCGAAGAAGGCGCCACACCTCCAAGGTTGCTTTAGTCATGGGTGACATTTGGTCCGTTGTAGTCGTCGGTATAAAGTCGCATAGTAGGTAAATAGAGGTATTACCTCGAAGGAGAAATGAGGCTTCTACCTCGCACCAAGGTTTAGAATGTTGTGGATTCAACCATACTTTGAGTTGGTCTAACAGCGTGGCTAGATAGTTACATAGTTACATAGTATTTGAGGTTGAATAAAGACATTAGTCCATCAAGTCCAACCTCTTGAAAGATAGTAGTCTTTCAAGTCAGGATATCCCATACCCCCTACTCGTCTGTGTTTCCAAAGAATTGATAAGGAGCATCTTGGTTTTGCTTGCCAAATAAACTTACTGATAATACTATGCTGGGATTTAAAGTAGCTGTTTGGAATGGGGATCGGCAAAGTTCTATAGAGATAAAGGAGTTGAGGAAGCGCAAGCATTTTAAAGGTGGCCAATCTTGCTGACAAAGACAATGTGTCTCTGCGGAGGTTGTTTAATAGGGTTTGCAAGTGGGCTAGGAAGGGTATATAATTGTGGTCGAATATCATCTGACACTCGGAGAGGAGAGCACACTCTCTATGCCATCACGGCTTGGTCTCCTACACCCGCTGACTAAGAGACGACCGCTGACAGCACGTGTCACACAGTATCCTCCTACAGAGCACTTCTGGCCGCTACGGCTCAGCCTGGCCAGCTGAGCCCCGCCGCGAGATAGCTGCTCCTTCTCCTTAAACGTATCCTTGCAGCCGTCCATACCACTGCATTTCACCGTGCCTCACTTCCCCAAGGACTCCATCCCTTCACCCCCCGAAGAATCCCCAAGGACTTCCCAAATGTGAGTTTCTTCATTAACCTTATACCATCAGTAGTAGCGCTCTTAATACATAGGTTGTTTTTGTTCTTAAGGTTATATAGGTCACTATAATAGGAGCTAAACGCATCAGCTATCTCTTGTGGGTGCCATACTTTCTTCTTAATGTTTGGGTGGAGTATGTGGGGGATTTTGGTCCACCCTCGTTGGGATTTGAGACAGTTCGCTAGGAGCTTCCCTGCTCTGCTACCATTAGAGTAGAAGTTAGCTTTATAGCGAAAGAGTTGGTTATCATGTTGCTCCAAAAGGAACAGTCTAAGATCTGCTCTTAGTTTACCCAAGGCACTAGAGGCAGCCAGGGAGGGGTGGGGTTTATTTTGGGCTTCTAATACGTGAATTTGAGAAAGCAGGTGTGCGAGGTGGCTGGCCCTCTGCCTTTTCGTACGTGTTCCAATTTGCATCAGGAGCCCCCTGATAACAGCCTTATGGGCATTCCATAGACAATATATATCTTCAACAGAGGAGGTATTAATATCAAAAAATTATTTCATTGCTTTTTCAATCACCTGTTTGTTAGTAGTGGGGAGCATTTGGGACACATTATTACGCCACATATAAACAGTAGGACATACAGAGCGATCAGATATAGAGATTGACACTGGTGCATGGTCCGACCACGTAATGTCGTGAACGTCGGAATCATGAATCCGTGCCAATAGCTGCTTGTCCACAAAAATGAAATCAATTCTAGAATAAGAGTTGTGTGGATTTGAAAAGAAGGTGTAGTCTCTTTCTGAAGCATGTAGACAGCGCCATACGTCAAACAGGGACTCCTTAGACATGAGTCGTTGCATATCCGGCGAGTGCCGTTTGGAAGGATTTGAAGAATCCAGGCATGCGTCCATAACCATATTAAAGTCGCCACACATTATTATGGAGCCCTGTCAGAGCTCAGATAACTTCTTGAACATTCTATGTAAAAAGCAAACTTGATGAGTATTAGGTGTGTATACACATACAATAGTATAAATAGCTGAGTTAATATTGCACACTAATATAAGGAACCGACCCTTGGGGTCATTGTAACAGGAAAGTTCAGAAAACGTAACTGTGTCTTTGATTGCAACCAACACTCCCTTTGTTTTATTGGGAGAGTTGGCATAATAAATGTGTGGGAAATGTTTGTGAAAGCACCATGGGGCCTGAGAGAGAGAAAAGTGCGTTTCCTGGACGCATACAACGTCCGCACGGAGAGATCAGGCTTCTAGCCACATATTTTTCCTCTTGGCGGGATGATTGAGGCCTTTAGCATTAAGAGACACTATTTTAATCGGCATCTTTAAGGTGTATCAGATCGCTGGATGCATGAGGTGTACTTACAGTACCGATGAAGGGAAGTGGGTAGTAGATCAGTAAAGGCGGAAAGGCCAGCAGGCATTGAAAGGTAGGCAGTCTCTCATTGGCGTGAAGCAGCAGGCATTCGTATATAGGAAGGTACCTTGGGTGGCTCAGAAAAATATATAAACATAAAAGAGGAACAATAAAGTCAAACTGGAAACATATAAAAACAAGATCCCGGATCGGGATCACAGTGCAGCGGTGTACTCTGCGCAACATATGGGGGTATCACAAAAAGTGAGCAGTGTGGCACCAAGAGGCATTAGGCATATGCACGGGGATCTGCCAGACAATCAGCCCGCACCATTCTCTTGAGCTCGTGAGTTGCGGTTGCATCGTGGAGAACGCCATTCAGGTGAGGTACCCCGTGGAGGCCCATTGGACCGGGGGGGTGGATTCCGCAGGAGGGCGAATATCCCACTTTTTGAGCAGGGACAAGCCCTGGTCTGGGGACATCTCTGTATATGTTCCGTCACCTCTGGTTATAAGAAGCTTAGCAGGGTATCCCCATTTATAGCGGATTTGATGGATCCTTAGAGCTTTGGTGACAGGAAGGAGATGTCTGCGGAACAGCATGGTATGTTGAGACAAATCAGTGAAGAATTGCAGGTGAGTATACTGCTTAGGTATGTGGGTAGCATCTCTGGCCACTTGAAGCAGTTTGTCTTTGACATGAAAAAAATTCATGTGCAGCAGGACATCCCTGGGTACCTTGTCTGGTAGAAACGAAGGTTTAGGGAGGCGATGTATGCGATCTATAATAAGATCAGTGGAGGTCGCTTCTGGAAGTATTAGTTGGAATAGGGTCTGAGCGTATTGGAGGAGAACCCCTTGCACTATCGACTCTGGTATGCCCCGCAACTTGATGTTGTTACGGCGTGACCTATCTTCTAGATCCGCCATTTTAGCTTTCATCCATTCCAGATCGTCTTCTCTATTGTTATGTGAGTCCACTAAATTATTAAATGTGTCTGCAAATTCACCCATTTTGTCTTCCACGTGGAATACTCTGTTCCCTAGTTGATTTAAGTCTGATTTAAATTGGGACACAAAAGAATGCAGATCAGCAGTCAGAGAGCTTCTTAGGGATATTAACATGTCTCTAAGCGTTTAATCTGATATAGGCTGATTTGATATCGGAAATGCTTCCAGGGGTTCAATCAGTTCTCTAGTGTCCTCCATTGATGAGTTATTTTTGCTCACCTCATTGTGGACCTCCACCTCTGAGGCAAGCCTCAGTCTGGATTTAGCAGGGCTCCTGCCCTCAAGTGGAGTACCACGGTTGGACGAGGTCTCCGATCCGGTCCCTGATTGTGGAGATCCGGGCGATCCCTCAGGTGAGTGGGAGGCCGCTACCGGGCCGCCGCCATCTTGACCCCGTTTGCGGGATGGCGCGGCAAAGAAGTCGGTCATCTTTCGCGGGCGGGAGCCGTTTTTTTTTTCCCCGCGACATCTCCACCGGGTGCAGGGGATCTGTTACAGCCCGGGGGTGTCTGGCAGTCTGCTGAGAGTAGCTTATATTAGCCTCAGGGCGCGATGCTGCACGGAGCTCTCTCAAGCAGCGTCCATACAGCTCGAGCGTCGGCCACGCCCCCAGCTTAGTTTTTTTAAGGATATTTGGGCATAGTGCATCCTGCTAATTATAACTCACAAACTCACTCACGAATTGAAGAATTTTGCACAGCTTCCTAAAATCCTTTCAAATACATCCTCAAAGGTTTTCATAACCTAGCCTTCTTACGACAGTCAAATACACATGCAGACAAACCAGTTAAATGACCTACATGTATATTTAAGATTCTGTGAGGTAATGGAGAAGTGATGTGGGAGGAAGGGGAGTCAGGGCAAAGAGACAGAAACTCTAATTATCCACCCTTTGGGCCACCTCTACTCCTATCTTTACTTACTCTTACTCTGTTGCTCTGGGAATCAAACCCCATGATGCTATCTGGCTGAAAAAACAGGGTTTAGACCTGGCAATTGGTGGCTCAGGCTCAAGCACATGAGTAGCAGGAAATGTCAAATAATTTTGGAGATTATATTGGGGTTTATTCACAAAGCTGCCAAAGGATCTAGCCTTTGGCTAGCTTCGGCCCCAGGACCCCTTCGGTTCAGTAGAACCGAAGGGCTGCTGTACGGACTATTCACTATAGCCCGTACAGCTCCCGAAATTGTCCGAGGTGCTCAGTTGAGCCGAAGGCATATGCTTCTGCTCGACCGAGCCCAGGGGAAATTCGAAGCTGGCCGAATGGCCGGCCATTGTGCGGAGCCAGCCGTCATCTCACAGCTGCCTCCGGCCACTTGTAGATTTGGATCAGCGTCCCTGGTCACCAGGTAACCAGGGATGCCATTCTGTCATTACACTGAGAACCCGTCAGAGCTGCAGTGATATCACAGCGACTCCACCGAGTTCTGTGTGTAATGACAGATGGGCGTCCCTGGTTACCCGGTAACCATGGATGCCCATCTGTCATTATGACGAGAGCTTGGGAGAGCCGGCAGTGATATGAAAGCCAACTCTGCTAAGCTCTCTTCTTAATGACATAACAGCGTCCCCTGGTTACTGGGTAACCAGCGGACGCTGTTCTGCCATTAGGATGAGAGCTTAGCAGAGTTGGCTTTCATATCCCCGCCAGCTCCGACAAGCTCTCATTGTAATGACAGATGGTCCCGGCCAATAGAAAACAGTTGGGCAGAGCTAGCTGTCACTGCTAGCTCCACCCAATCGTTTTCTATTTTTCTTACTGTTTTTCTATTCTGCTCGGTACCACCATGGTATCGAGCAGAATGGCCAAGCCGAATGCCGCTCAGCGGCTATTCACTCACTGCTGTTCAGCATCTATGAGAATAGGCCGAACAGCAGCGAGTAGCCTGCCGGAGCTTCGGCTCAGCCGATACAGAGGTTGCATCGGCTGAGTCGAACTCCTTCTGCACTTCGGGTCGGCTGAACATGCAGAGCATGTTTGGCCAACCCGAAGCCACCCGATGTACGGCTGAACAGCGTTCGGCTCACTTTACTTCGGGTCGGTTATTCACTCGGCTGCCTACGGCAGCTTTGTGAATAACCCCCACTGTGTTTTTTACTCAAAATATAGATGTGATAAATGTGTGCGAAAATATCATGCAACAGGAAAACTGCAACTACTACCTTTGTATTCTATAGGTCCTCTGCTATCAGAAAATATGTATCAATATGGGGATTTAAGGTAAATTTTTAAGCTAAAATGCATATTTTGTATAAAAAGTGGAAAAAACTAGTGTGACAATGAAATGGTTAAAGCAGAAAGCTAACTAGTGATGGGCTTTACAGCCTATGTGTGCCTGTTCGTAACTACTGGCATCCATTAGAACACAGTCTATCCATTCACTGGAGACATCAATGAGAATGAAACCCAATCATTGACCAGGGACAAGTGGCTTGACTAAGAATTTAAGAAATAGAGAATAAAAGCTATTCAATAATACATATTTTTTAAAATAAATTGGGGAAGTTTTTCTGGCAAATTGGATCCCTGTGCACAAGGAAAATTTTACTTAATTAGATGGCAACCCCCACTACTTGTCTGAAACATTTTTCTGATAGTAAGCATTAGTCACATTGACCTTTTCAAAATTATAAGGCAAACAACTCAAACTACATTTCACAAATGTTGGTAGATGCACTAGCCAGCTTGTCAGTAAATGTACCATTTCCACAGAGAGCGGAAGCACAAGCAGGGAGGAGGAGTGCAAGCATTGCTCAATTATATGTATCTATGGAATTAAGGGACAAATGCTGGTAAGTATGTAATGGACCAGAGGAGACCTGATAAGCTGAATGCTGCTGATCTCAAGCTTCTGAGATGATATATATTACTGTTCTCCTGGGTTTTCCCACTCCTCTACTCTGAGGAGAAATTTCTGACTTTTTGCAGTGACCCGGGTTGAGCAGCTTTAGCAGCTTTTGCAATATGCATACAATGACAAACTGACTACATAGGCAACAGGCCACTCTGCAGCATAAGCTGGCTGATTAAACTTGCTGGGATCTGCTTTCTTGCAGGAAATGTCAAATAATTTTGGAGATTATATTGGGGTTTATTCACAAAGCTGCCAAAGGATCTAGCCTTTGGCTAGCTTCGGCCCCAGGACCCCTTCGGTTCAGTAGAACCGAAGGGCTGCTGTACGGACTATTCACTATAGCCCGTACAGCTCCCGAAATTGTCCGAGGTGCTCAGTTGAGCCGAAGGCATATGCTTCTGCTCGACCGAGCCCAGGGGAAATTCGAAGCTGGCCGAATGGCCGGCCATTGTGCGGAGCCAGCCGTCATCTCACAGCTGCCTCCGGCCACTTGTAGATTTGGATCAGCGTCCCTGGTCACCAGGTAACCAGGGATGCCATTCTGTCATTACACTGAGAACCCGTCAGAGCTGCAGTGATATCACAGCGACTCCACCGAGTTCTGTGTGTAATGACAGATGGGCGTCCCTGGTTACCCGGTAACCATGGATGCCCATCTGTCATTATGACGAGAGCTTGGGAGAGCCGGCAGTGATATGAAAGCCAACTCTGCTAAGCTCTCTTCTTAATGACATAACAGCGTCCCCTGGTTACTGGGTAACCAGCGGACGCTGTTCTGCCATTAGGATGAGAGCTTAGCAGAGTTGGCTTTCATATCCCCGCCAGCTCCGACAAGCTCTCATTGTAATGACAGATGGTCCCGGCCAATAGAAAACAGTTGGGCAGAGCTAGCTGTCACTGCTAGCTCCACCCAATCGTTTTCTATTTTTCTTACTGTTTTTCTATTCTGCTCGGTACCACCATGGTATCGAGCAGAATGGCCAAGCCGAATGCCGCTCAGCGGCTATTCACTCACTGCTGTTCAGCATCTATGAGAATAGGCCGAACAGCAGCGAGTAGCCTGCCGGAGCTTCGGCTCAGCCGATACAGAGGTTGCATCGGCTGAGTCGAACTCCTTCTGCACTTCGGGTCGGCTGAACATGCAGAGCATGTTTGGCCAACCCGAAGCCACCCGATGTACGGCTGAACAGCGTTCGGCTCACTTTACTTCGGGTCGGTTATTCACTCGGCTGCCTACGGCAGCTTTGTGAATAACCCCCACTGTGTTTTTTACTCAAAATATAGATGTGATAAATGTGTGCGAAAATATCATGCAACAGGAAAACTGCAACTACTACCTTTGTATTCTATAGGTCCTCTGCTATCAGAAAATATGTATCAATATGGGGATTTAAGGTAAATTTTTAAGCTAAAATGCATATTTTGTATAAAAAGTGGAAAAAACTAGTGTGACAATGAAATGGTTAAAGCAGAAAGCTAACTAGTGATGGGCTTTACAGCCTATGTGTGCCTGTTCGTAACTACTGGCATCCATTAGAACACAGTCTATCCATTCACTGGAGACATCAATGAGAATGAAACCCAATCATTGACCAGGGACAAGTGGCTTGACTAAGAATTTAAGAAATAGAGAATAAAAGCTATTCAATAATACATATTTTTTAAAATAAATTGGGGAAGTTTTTCTGGCAAATTGGATCCCTGTGCACAAGGAAAATTTTACTTAATTAGATGGCAACCCCCACTACTTGTCTGAAACATTTTTCTGATAGTAAGCATTAGTCACATTGACCTTTTCAAAATTATAAGGCAAACAACTCAAACTACATTTCACAAATGTTGGTAGATGCACTAGCCAGCTTGTCAGTAAATGTACCATTTCCACAGAGAGCGGAAGCACAAGCAGGGAGGAGGAGTGCAAGCATTGCTCAATTATATGTATCTATGGAATTAAGGGACAAATGCTGGTAAGTATGTAATGGACCAGAGGAGACCTGATAAGCTGAATGCTGCTGATCTCAAGCTTCTGAGATGATATATATTACTGTTCTCCTGGGTTTTCCCACTCCTCTACTCTGAGGAGAAATTTCTGACTTTTTGCAGTGACCCGGGTTGAGCAGCTTTAGCAGCTTTTGCAATATGCATACAATGACAAACTGACTACATAGGCAACAGGCCACTCTGCAGCATAAGCTGGCTGATTAAACTTGCTGGGATCTGCTTTCTACCATCTCTTTTTTAGGCATGCAGTCATCTTAATGTTCTATATGCTGCATCGCACAGAGGTGGACACTGTGCACCTCTGTGAAGTACCACTAAAGGCTGACAACTAGATAACCAGAAATGGTTTATAAGAAAATGGCCTTTGGTCACAAACTATATTATATAGTGACATGTGAGCCAAACAAATATTCTCTATGTGACAACTCATTTCACATCAGGCAGTACTGTTGGATATCCTACTGTTTGAAAAGGTGGTGACCCTAGACTGTGCTTTGAATTTTTTGATGGTCGGGGTATGGCTCGGGGAGTTATTGGAATTATTGACAATGCATGAGCAAGTTACTCCCCATCCTAGCATTTCCTCTGCACAGATCAAAAACCATTTCCAATATCGGTAACAGTTCCACCCTTCTGGTTCAGGTTCAGGTTTCGTTTTTGTTGCATTGGTGAACTAAGAACATCCAACCAAAGAACACATTTGTAAACCAAATAAATAAGCTGCTCTGTGGGACACTGCAAATGAAACTAGAATGAAAGATACTGGATTTAGAAAGTCCTCTTTTTGTTGCTCCACAGAAACAAAAACTCAAGCAAAAGTCAATTTCAAAGCAGAACTCCAGGCAAAACTGTTCTTAAACCTTGTAGTGGGGCCAACCATGCACTTTGAGGGTCAAGTGCTCATTTTTGTCTAGGTGCTAAAATAGAGAAGTTATACTCACCCAATCCACAAATCAAATCACAGCTCTCCATCCAGCCCCTCTTCTCCTCTGCTGCTGCGATGATATGCCCATAGGTGTCCTCACATCCTATACACAGTGTATTGGTCATGTTGGCTCACAAAACCTTAGATCGCTGCAGCAGAGGGGGAGAGAGGCTCCAGGGACTGGTCAAAGAGCAAGCCATCTCCAAGGATCGGCTGAGTATATCTTTTTATTTTAGCACCTAGACAAAAATGAACAGTTAACCCTTGCAGTTCAGGGGTAGCCCACTGCCAGGGTTAAGAACAGTTTTGTGAGGTCTGCTTCAAGGTTACACTGAAACCTTGAAAATATTTTATTAGCTTGATAACACAAGGAAAATAACCTTACTGAAAGTTTGCATCTTGGAAAAGTCATTGCATAGACTTAATTATAGCCCAATATAAAAGGTTTCTTGATTCTGATATCGTGCTCAGAATACAAAAAAGATGAAAACCAAGGTTGCTAATGTATGGAGCAACATTTATTTACACAAAGGGCCTTTTCCTCCAGGATAAAAAAGAGTTCAGGTAATCATTTCACAATCATTCTAAAAGAATAGGACCTGATTAACTTAGAATCCAGACAGTAATAGTCAATAGTGAATTCTGTTAAGTAATCCTGCCCCTTTATCTGAGATACTTTCCCTGATTTATTAAGAGATGGAAAGGTTTCAAAATGAAACTGTCAGTCAGCTTCAGAAACAACTTTATAAAGCATCGTTTGCTCTGTTTCAAATTTCCATTTATAAAACAAGAAAGTCAAGTTATGTTTTTTTCATTAGATTTTACTAATTAGAAACAGAACACCTTTGTACTGCAGACTTTCTCCAATGAAAGAAAATATGTAATATTTAGCTGAGGAAAGAGATTTATTTACATAATGTGATTTAGAAGTTGTTTTCAAGAACATTAGAGGTAATAAAATGTATTTGGGATTATTCACTAGAGTGAAAGTTTAAACAAAGTACAAGGTCTACTCAAGGATACTTTGTACACCAAATTCAAATTAGAAAATAAAAAATGCAGAACATCCACAATATGTAGAGTTTAAATATTTATTCTGACTCTGTAAAATGGTTTCTTTAAAGACATCTTTTTGTAACCTGATTTCTACTACCAAATCTTCTTTACCTATTGTATTCTTTTACTGATGTTTTTCAATTGTAAGCTGTTAGATGAAAAGCTCTAGTCTCTGGATGTCCTTATTGTATATCTTTATACAGATCAGTGACATTTAAATAGGCAGATGTACTACGCACATTAGATCACACAAGAAACTTTGACTTCACAAAGAGAACACTTTATTTCCAAGTCAGGAGGTGATGTTTCTTAGAAATATTACATCAGAACTTGTATACAGCTGGGTTTAACAGTAACTATTGGAACTTTTTATATAAACAATTCCAACCCATTAAGAGAATTGTTTACCATACTGGGGATGAACTGTCCTCTAAAGTGAGTTTAATAATAGGTGGAGTAATACTCTTTGTTTATGTTCCTGGCCCAGATAGCCACCAAGATATATCTCTCAACTCAGGGTGCCACTATCACCCAGTGTTCCTACTATTAACTCCTTGAACATGTGTAAACAGCTTTACACATGTTCATCCAAAGAGCTCCTAGAACTGCACATATCTCCCTGTCTCACAGCAGTTGCTGTGAGATTGCACAGATGGTACTCGTCATTTTTTATATAAAACAGACACTTTAACAATGACACAGAAACGTCAACACAGACTTACATGAAAATGACAATTTTCAAGGTGTTTCTTACTCAGTTATATTTCATCAGTAGAACAATCCAACATATAATGTCCACAACAGGGAACATCCAAGAAAACATATCATTTTTATAACAATAACAAAAAAGTCAGCAAAGGGGTTGATTGCTTAAAGACCTAGCAATCAGAATTAAAGTACTGTTTTATAATCTATCCCTTTGCAGTTGGTCAGTTTTCCCTATTATTTCACTGCAAACGCTTACACTTTACTGACACTATGGCTACTCTGTGCCCCCCTTTTATAGTAAGGGTACTGGGTTGACCTTTATTGCCTTTCCAAGCCTTTTGACAATAGTACAAAGATCATGCAGTGGATTATGGTTTAAATAATCTCCTGGGTGAATATGTACATACATTTGCCAGGACTGTGAATCCTGAACCTGAAGAATTTGCCTGGAACCAATGGTAGCAGCAAACGTGAACAGCATCCCTACTTCCAGCACATTTTTGCCCACCTAGTCACAGACAGGAACAATCCTTCATCATGGCAGCACAGCTCCTGGGACTACATCCAAGTGAAAAACCTGGTGTGGAGTGGTGGTGGCATGGCTCGCTGTGGTGTAGTGGCCAGGGATCCTACAAGCACTTTCCCAAAGCCCAAAGATAGCATTATGTTTGTTTCCTGCTTAACCATCTATCTCTCTCAGTAGTCTACAACCTAAAAGTTGCTACAAATGTGGCACTAACAGTATCCCAACTGTGCTGTTTAGGTTTAATTGATAAAACTGATTTTTTTATTTGCTGCATCACTGTGAATATAATTAACACAATTGTATATGTAATTTATTTCAAAGATTCCAAACATGAATTTTAGGGAAAAACATCCCACATTACCTCTCTGCAAAGACTCCAGGCAATGTCTGTATTCAAGGCAAAATGTTTTTGTATGTGTATGTATATATATATATATATATAT
>NW_017306404.1:1789365-1802538 GCF_000935625.1 Nanorana parkeri | reverse complement strand
GAGAGAGAGAGAGAGAGAGAGAGAGAGAGAGAGAGAGAGAGAAATATCCAATTTAAGTAATAAAAAAAATGTATGCTTAATTAGTGCATGGATTCCTAGTTTTAATTGTTGCAGTTCTCACTCTGCAGAGTTAACATGTGCCATTAAATGACCATTCCTAAAAGGCAACATTACAAAATCTGTTCTGTAAAATCTTGGTGTATGTTATTCTATCTACTGGCTCTGAAATTGCTAATAAATATTTCATGGTTACAAACTCTTTTAATTAGTCATGGAATACTCACCACCACAGGCAAATGCAAAGGTTAGTGAATTGATTGTATTGCAACTTACACTAGCAGTGCTGTCAACAGAATCTTGTAGAAACAATTAAGAAAGGTGGCATCACGTGTGAATAGAAGGCAATCCAAAACATTCTCCAATTATTTCTCAATTTCTCTCTATGGGACAGCATCATACTTATCTCTGCACTAACACGTAGAACAACAGAGGACCATCCAAATATTTACAACCAAGGCAGTCATTTATTGAATTAAATTAATATTTATAGACCACTGATAAATGATGAGCAAATGATCTTAGTAAAAAAAATCAAGCTCTTCAACTAATATTAACTGGTACAAGACAATTACCACTTTTAAAGGAAGTGCAGGGAGAGCAAAACAAACTCTCTGTAACATTTAGAGCTGACATGGGACACTGCAGCTGACCCATACTGGCTCTAACATCTACAGCTGAGCGATTACTGCTGATTGGTTAGCTCTTGGTTTCTTCTCCCGGTGAAGAGCATTAATGGTCAGTTACCACTCCCCACAGGGATTTCTCCCTCCCCTCTCTGTTTGTACAGCACAGAGTCAGAGCCAGCTGTCAGTTATACAGCCAGGATAGATCCCAACAATATCATTAGGATCCTACTCGACTGCAGTGCAGCTCTGCACTGTCAGCTGATAGCCGACAATAATCTACTATCTGCTGAATTTGTAAATGTACTCATGTGACTCAAAAGAGAAGTAAAACCAAAAAAAGTTTGGCTTTACTTCTCTTTTAAGGTACCCAATAAACTGTGTGATTGTCATTACACTTCATACATCTGTCCAAAAACTATTTTTTTTGTATAACTAGCCACTAAAAGTACACCGATAAAACTACATGTACAACAACGTTTTTTAGTAATGTAACAACCTCATTCACAGGGATCCCATCGACATAACATACATAGGGGTCTATTCACAAAGCTGCAGAAGGAATTAACATTAGCTTCAGCTGATCCTTCAGCTAGCTTCGGCCCCAGGACCCCTTCGGTTCAGTAGAACCGAAGGGCTGCTATACGGGCTATTCACTATAGCGCGTACTGCTCCCGAAGTTGGCGGAGCGGCTCAGTCGAGCCTAAGGCATATGCCTCGGCTCGACTGATCCACGCTGAAAGCCGAAGCTGGCCGAATGGCCGACCATTGGACGGCTGACAGCCTGCTTCTGACAGCTGTGCGGAACCAGCCGTCGCCTCTCCAGATGTTGGATCGGCTGAGTCGAACTCCTTCTGCACTTCGGGTCGGCCGAGCATGCTGAGCATGTTCGGCCGACCCGAAGCCACCCGATGTATGGCTGATTTCAGCCGTACCAGCCTGAAGTGAATAGCCGAACAGTGTTCGGCTCACTTCGCTTGGGGTCGGGTGAGTCACTTGGCTGCCTACGGCAGCTCAGTGAATAGACCCCATAGTTTATAAGTATTTAAATTGTATATATTATATCAAAACACACTCCTCTTTATGTAGATCTACTTCTAAATCTACTTCCTCAGGAGATGAAGGTTATACAATCTGAAATGTACAGATTAAAAAGATAGATAGATAGATAGATAGATAGATAGATATACTGTGTTTATACTGTATAACAATGTAGTGCACACTTACTGCATGTACAATCACAAATTACTTTATGGATCAAAATCAGTACCACTTTATACAAATGGTCTGCTAATTCCCTGGGGTGGACTGCATTGGGACGTCAACAAGGACATGTCATACTGATCACTGAAATATGGAAAATTCAAAATGATATACCATATAAACATCTGGAAGTTGTAAAATATGTAGCACTATATTCACTCACCCGCTAAAGGCAATGATTACATGTATTGTGCCCAGAAAGTGACAAAATAAAAGTGCATCGACGTCCCAAAACGCTATACTGGCAATATGTGTAAAGAAGTTCATATACAACATAGCCTTCAATAGCAGGATTCTAAAAACATGCAAAAATGTCAACATGCTTAATAAGCAGGGCGTTAAAATTTGGCCATAAATAGATCCATGTGAAAAATCCCTTACCATCGGACAATGACATAAAGGTGTTGATTTACTAGGCAAATACGTCATTCACTTTGCAAGGGCATTTTCACATTGTAGGGGAAGTTTCTTGGTGAATGCAGTGATATTTCCCTTTGCAAAGAATAGCAAATCACGTGCTAGGAAAATAAAAAAAACACAATATTTTGTTTTTTTACCTTGTATATGATTGGATGATGGAAGTCAGCAGAACTTCACCTCATTCACTTAGCTAAGGGAAACTTCCCCTGCAAAGTGCAAATTCCCTTGCAAAGTAAGCATTCTAGTTGGGAAGCTATGCAGCACCAAGGATGAGGTGAAAATCACAGTGTCCTAAAATGATACCAAGTTTGGCACCAAACAAAATGCTGGTCCAAGCCACACCCCAGACACTAACATAGTATGTTGACAACGCATGTCAGGAGACCCCTACTCTTGTGCGACATTATCCTGTCATGCTCCAAACCACCACACATTAGTGTGACCCACAAGGATGTCAAATGTAAGACCTCCATGTGGGACCTGCCAATCCACTCTGAACCTCTCCAGTAAAAGTCCAGCTCACTTGTTCTGTGCCGTTCGAGCAATGTGTCTTTACACCCAGTCGGACTTCCTGTTTATCTCCTGCTTTTGTAATCCCTGCGGTTGCTACCACCTACCTTGTTCCCTGTGTGTCTGGATTCCCTCTACCTCACAGTGGGGTCCTGTATGTCTTGCATTGAATTGATCATCAGCTTCTTTAAGTGAGTTCCTGCACCTGTGCTTACCTGTGTGTCTGTGTATAGGCTTCAACCCTGCCGGCTGTTGCATCCAGCACCTCGGTGCTGCAACTAACCTTTATGTCTGTGTGGGCGTGCTAGAGGGCCGCAACCTGGAAGGTGTCCAGCAGCCAATCATCCTCACCATTAGAGACTCTGTCGAACACCTGGCCCTTCTTAGAACCTGTGTCTCTAGTGCAGCCCCGTTAACGCACAGACACCTACTTCCTGTGTTTTCATCCCAGACACCATTTTTTGCACGCTACTTTTTGTCATTTTGTGTGCCCCGATCGCTGACCGTGACACTCTGTGGGTACAGTTTTACAAAAAAGGAAAAAAGGTATGAGAATGTAATTGTATTTTTACTAAAGGAATAGAGAATAGTGTCTTAGCAAACACAATACAGTAACAGTTAAAGACCTTGGTCTTTTTTCAACCTCACCTACTATGTTACTATGTAAGTTAATTCACTTCAATCATCCAATTAAGTGCAAAGCAAAGTCCATTTTTTTCTAGAGATTTTCTCTGTAGAAAAGGCCAGGCACCTATATATCTGCAACAGCTTCAAAATCATAATGCTTGGTAAATAGCAATGTAAGACAGTCTCCAACAGAACACAACAGACTTCAACCACATCTTCAGGCCTTTTGAAGGCCTTTTTTTAAAGAGATGGGGCTTTTTTAAATTTAAGCAGCTTCATGTTGCTATATGAACATTCTCTTTAATAGATAATAACTAGTTAGGCAGTATGTTAGGGTATTGAACACATTAGTATTACATATGCTATCAAAAATATAATTTGCATTTGCAAGCATTTATGAAAAAAAAATTAAAAAACGCTTTGAGCAGCTTTCTTGAAGAACTCCAGTTCCAGGCTGTGAGTCTTGAATACTGATCTTTATAGGAGTGCTATCTATAGCTTTAGACAAGCTTTAAAAAGACATCAGCATCCTTTTTCCTGAGTTTCAAGAATGCTGATTAAAGCTCATTAAATGCCTGAAAAGGTTAAAGCTGATGCTTTTTAGATTACAAGTTATGAATTAGTACCCAACAATACCTATTTGTTTAGAACCTAAAAGCAAGCCTCTTTTGTCAATGTTTACAAAAACTCTGGCCAAATAGAAACTATTCTGTTTATATACGACCTACATTGTGCATAAGGCCTCATTCACACGCGTATGTGCGTATTGTACCATATGCAGCATATGCAAATAAATGGCTCCATACACATAGCTGCGGATGGAGTCGTATATTTGTGTAGCGTAAAAAGGTGCAAAAACAGAATGGTTTTCTGCGTATTTTACACGCATATGCGCATATACGCGTGTTTGCGCGTGTATACATGCATACGCGCGGCAGTGTGAATGAAAATTTCTATTATGAATGATGCATTCTGGGATTGCATATGGTGCATGCATATACGTACATACGCCCATGTACGTGTATCTACGCAATATACAATTTTTCTCTTGCGTTGTGTGTGAATGAGGCCTTAACAGTTAACAAAAACTCTGCTCCCCAGAAACATAGTTATACTCATCTTGGATGCACCACCTTGCCTATAAGAAGACATAAGAAAGGTGAAGCCAGGTTATAAATCACAGTGTTTGACTTCTTTGACTTACCTGTGATAGTTTTTTGCTATTTATATTCATTATTATTATTATTACATAGTATTTATATAGCGCCAACAGTTTGCGCAGCGCTTTACAATATAAGGATGACATTACAGTTACAATACAATTCAAGACAAGATGGTTATAAAGTCTTGCAGAGACCTAGTTCTCCGCCACAGTGACTCAAGAGCGCGGCTTTGCATATTTGCATATGTCAGCAGCATGTTGTTGACTTACACCTAAGAGTCTATATTTTCACATTGCTGTTTATTCTGCTAAGACTACATACATTGGTAAAAGTGTGTTTTAAACAGATGAACAGTTTATGAAGGTACCATTCTGTTTACATGCTTTGGGAATGGAAACATTCACTTTGTGTTCACACGGTTGCGTTTCCTGTGAGCTGTACTCACAGTAACAAAAATTTTAATTGACGTCATTGGATATTGTTGAGCTAACTGTGGTGAGTTGTGGTAAAAAATGCAACAGAAACAACTTGAGATCTGCATCTTCTATTTGTTCTAATGACAGGCGTCCTAACAGGGTGCCTTTCATCATACAGACAGTGCACTGAAAAAAACACAGGTCAGGTATGACAGTTCTATACAGAATTGAAGAGGGAAGTGGCACTAAAGAGTACACACATTGCTTACTATGCAATTTGACTGTGTTCCCAGATGTCATGCTGGGTTGTAAGCTTTATTTTTTTTATTACTTTCACTTAAATGTTACTTTTCAACAGAAATTGCATGTTTATATTGCTTTAGGTAGTACACAGGCTTTATTTATAACACTATCTGGGTCATACACAAGTATAAAGCAGGATAATAAATTAAAGGTAAACCTCAATTACAAAAGAGATAGTCATAAGGAAATCATAAATCACAATAATTACACTGATGGTTATCCTTGCGTTCCCTCTATATTTTATGCTGCTAGGCTGAAAAATTATTGCAATTATGTGAATAAAACTAGCATGAGGAAGAAGGAAAACAATAGGTTACAAATTCATCTTTAATCTGAGATGGGAGTATCTAATTGCAATAAAAGTTTAAGCAGGTGCTCTGGAAAAGAGCTTGATACCCTTGAGAGGCTGTAACTTATTTTAAAATTGCATGAAGGTAACTTTAATAGCTTGGAAAAGAAAACAAGCTCAAGCTGGGGAATAATATAATTATTTCAAGAGGATTCTGAAAAAACGGCCACTTAAGACGCTACCTGCAGAATGGTCAAGGTATGGATGTATGCATATTTGCAGCTTTGATTAAACACTTTAGGGCCTTCTGTAATATGCTAAAGAAGTATACAAAGCAATAATGTTATGTAGCCAATAGCAAAAATTATTGGAGACACGTTTCACCAAGATGATTGCTAATTTCTGTGAGTTACTAAATGTCACCAATCAATAATATGTATTATTCTGCCTTTTTATTGCTCACTCTTTTCATTAACTTCATGGAGCTCCTGTTCACTTAATACAGCTGGGCATAGTACTAAATATGACATCCTCAGTCAACAAACCTATCTGCTGTATGTGGATATTAATACAGTGGAGTTGACTTACTAAAGGAAGGGAGCATGTTCACTTTGCAAAGTAAATTTTCCCTTTTCATAGTGAATTTGTAAAAATACACTTTGCAAAACAATTAAAAATTATGTTAAATGAAAAAAAATAATAATATTTAAGTCAACACATATTCCCATAATTTACTTAGCTGAGATAACATTCACCTTGTAAAGTGAACACTCACTTTGCTAAGTGAACATGCTCTATTACTTTAGTAAATCAGCCTTAATGTTTCTCTCATGTAATAGTTGGAAAATGATTTCATGCTGCATGGTAAATGCTGGTTTATATATGTGTTGCACCCTTTGTGGGTAATAGGGAGATAATATTAGCAGTCAGTAATTTACAGCGACTGCTGGGTAACAGCAGGTAGTAGTTAATTGAACACTAGTCCAACTCTAATTACAATTCTGCATCATTCAGAACGTGCATTTTGAAATGATAACTTCATTATAGTGATGCATATGTTAACATAGTTCTCAGAAGAAAGATTTTAACTTCCTCATTATCCAGAAATAAGAGAATACTTAGAGGTAAAGTGTGATGTGATAACCAAAAAGTATGAAACTTTAATGAGGAATATTACATATTTTCATATTGAAACAATTTGGTACTGTGTGATATTCTTCAGAATTCTTTTCAGTTCATTTTAACTACCGTACCTGCTGTCCTGCCATTGTGATTAAAGGGTCGGACAGCGACTTCTTGGATGCAGGTGGGCATTTTTAAAAGTCTTCTCCCGCCCTGCTTGTGCCCACCACTAGGCGGTGCACACAAGTGGGAAATCTGCTTGAAATGTAAACAGCCAGCGACGACTGTTTACATACAAGCATTCCGGCATCTGTAGAGATGCCCGATCGCTTGTAATAACGGTGCGGGTGTGCACCCCCCTCTGTTGCATCCACCGCCAGTGATCCCTAGCTCCGCTATGCCCAGTGCGGGCCTGGGACCATCACGGCTACTTTGTGACGGGAGATCAAAGGGAGATCAGTACACAATCTCCCTCTGATCTCCTCCCCATTGTCTGAATGCAGTAAGTGATGTATATTACATCACTTCCGCATTCATCTATCACTCTCCGGCTACAGAAGCCGGAGAAGAAGCTGGTGAAGCAGGTCTCTGCTTCATCGGCTTCTCTAGGGGTCCCTAGGTGACATTAGAGGTCTTAGAGACCCCTGATGTCTCATAGAGAGGAACTGTCACTGTAAATTGGCCATCACATAGGAGACTTTGTATCCCCCTATGTGATAGCAAAAAAGTTAATTGAAAAAAGGTTAAAAAAAATAAAGTTGCAAAAAAATATAAAAATCACATATAAAAACAATAAAAAAACTAAATAAATTCTAAGTCACCTGCCCCCACATACACATTGCGAAAACAACAATTGCACCCATTACGCCACACATGTTACATATCACCGCAAACATTGGAGTGCGAGCAATAATTCTAGGGTAATCAGTCACTGTTAACACTAAACTGATGAATGGTAACAGCTTTTAAAGCGTCGCCTATGGCCAATTTCGGGCATGGTAGTTTTTTGCGATTTTTCGGGCACGCACAATTTTAAAGCTTGACATGTTTGGTGTCTATTTACCCGACCTGATCCATTCTTTTATATTTTACCAAAAAGTTGGGTAAAAATAAATGTTTCATAACATAACGTAGGGGAAACAGTTTTTCTTTTAAAATTTTCAGTACATTTTTCGCTATACTGTATAGTAAAGAATAAAAACCGCAGTGGTGATTAAATACCAGCAAAAGAAAGCTCTATGTGTCCCCAAAAAAGTGTATAAAATTCATCTCAGTACAGTGTCGCATGACAGAATAAATGTCAGTCAAAGTACTGCAGCGCTGAATACTGATCATTTTGCAAATAGAGAACCACTGGGTGAAGATTGGTATTGTGCAGATGTTTCTTTGGGCTGCATTTGCTGTGGAGTACGGATGGCTCTAGCCAGCACCTGCAAAAAACCCAAGCAGTGGAACTGTAATGTGGTGTCTAAGGAGCAATGGAGGTCTCTTTCTGCATTTGAATACTGTGTGAAGATTGTTCACCTGCTGAGACATCTAGTTATCCACAATGAACATGAGGAAATGAGCAAGATCCAGAAGAGGTGAGGGACCAGCAGGTAGGGATCATAAGTTTGGAGCTGACTGGATTTTACAATTAAAAAAGTGCTGAGTGAAGACTGGCAGTGTGCGGCTGTTTCTTTAGATTGCATTTCTTTAGATTCCATACTCAGTAGAGTATGTAAGGTTTTTGGCCAGCACCTACAACAAACCCAAGAAGTGGAACTGTGATGTAGAAGGAGTGGTGGAGGTCTGTCCCTGCATTTGAGCACATGTCTTTAAATTATAGCTTGTCTCACCAACTGCACACCTAATTCATTGTTGTTTTCATTGGGGCCACGGAGATGAAACCATAATCTCCATTAAACATAAGATATCCTAACTTGTGGAATTTTCTCCTTTTTATCTCATCATAAGTAATGCTATTTATGCGATACATACATGTTCTGGCAAATTATAATGTTGAAATGCCAGTAAAAACGACAAAATAGAAAAGTACTGAATCATTTTTAATTATCTTTTTTTAATTTGCAGAATAAGAAAAGACACAGGTTTGTTGAGTTTCTCAAAAAGTTTGTTGCTTGCTGGAAATTGAGTTTTACATTATTAAAATGAATATTATTCTCATAAATATGTTTTGTGCGAAAATGCCAAACACTCTCCAGAGAGGCAGAAGCGCCGAGTAACAGACTAAGTCTTTGACTTTTTAGGCATGTGAAATATAATTTGTATTTGACCTTCAGGAGTACATAAGTAATACACCCATGCAGACTTCCAGCTTTCACTCTACTCTACAGTAGTTTTACCAATTGCTAATGCATTTCAACTGGGGGAATAAATAACTTCTAGGGCCCAAGATATTTATTCGCAGATGTCAAGGAAATGCTAAAAAATAAAAATTGTAGGAATCAAATAACGGTGTAGTAAAACAGCATGGTTTACAGAACCTGACAATCACTATAACATTTATGGTATTTAAGCTTCTCTGACTGCACATAAATGTCATTGGCTGAAATATAATATAAATTAGAATGTCACAAAAGAAAAATGTGTATTTATTTTGAGCAAAACAATTAGTATAAAATTGATATAATAGTAAGCTTTAAGCAGGGTTCTGTTTGAGACATTGCCACAAATACTGATAAATGTGTTTTATTTTGTTGTAAAATCGACACAAACATCTACAACAAAACGCCTGTAACCTTCAGATTGTGCTTTGGGTCATAGGCAGCAAATTTAACATTTAAGAATTCTCAAGATATTAGCCTAGAAAAATTATTTTCTAAAGTGTAACATAATTATTTTAAATGTGAAGGTAGCAGCCATGTTTTTTACAGTGAGAAATTCAAGTTCTAAATGGAAGAAATGAGACTCGATGAGCTTTAGGCTATTTTTACATGGCGTTCTGACCTAATCAAAAGCTTAATGTTAGTCTATGGGCCAGCAGATGTAAATGGATCTGCATCTGATTACATCCAATTTCCTCCTAGTCTGTCTAGGTCCAAAAAATAAAATGGATCGGAGTTCCATTTAGGAGGACCTGAAGGTGATGGATTGGAGGTAAACGGATGTAAACAGACATTTGTCTGCATACATCCAACTGCCCATAGACCTATAATAGGTCGGGTTAGTTCACGTCTTCCTCAATTGCAAGACAGAGGAAAAAAACTGAACTGACATGGATGTCACAAAAGTGACATCTGTTCCGTACTGTTCCAATCACAAGGGGATTAGTACACGGATCTCTTGCTGATTGGAACAGATGTCGCCCGTGTGAAAGGGGCTTAAGTGTGGATTCCAAATTAGCTTGCATCGCAAAACTTCCCGTATATATTGAAAAACACAAGATTCCAATGTTTATCTGAAACTAAAAAACACTGTCACTTTACACACTCAGGGCAAAGTGACAATATCTGCAGATAGCCCAATATTCCAGGCTTTTACACTTATGGAGTCATACCCCTCTTCCACCACAGTCTCTCTGCTGCTGCCTGCATACGCTATAATATCCTACAGCATCAAAAAGGATGATGGAGACTTTTCAGGTGGTACAATAACATTACTTTTTTAAAAGTATACATTTTATTGGTACGTTAAAAGGAGTTTCATAATATATATCATCTATCTTACAAAGGCAACATACATGTAAAAAATACATGTGACACCTAATAAATGTCCTTCAGCTATACAGAGACGACCCAAGAGATATTGTCATACATCAATCCATCTAACACACATGAATGCTGCTACCACATACTGGTCCCTAGTGACCAATCAATTATCTCTCCTACATATCAAATCCAAGAACCCTTTTTTTGTTACAATCAGTCAAAGATGATGGTAGTGAATGGATGAAACTCCATGGGTTTCACAGACAGTACCATCTGCTTCTTCGGGAGATACGGTTAGCATATATATTAAGTTAGTAAAAATAAATATTTACAGAGCAGAACAGTCACAGAAGGGGAGGGGTGATTATATGATTATGTTCCCTATAATACTGGAAAACTTATTCTTAAAAAGTTACTTCATTTTACCCATATATCTGCAATGTCAGAAAAATCTAAAGAATTGGTGTATGAATCCAAAAGGGGCAATGATCAGTGTATATTGCAAGCAAAGCAGTATCCACTGAGGTTCACCAGCTTCCCATTCTTATTGTATCTCAAGTGATAAAGCAACATATAACAACAAATGGGGCATTTTAGGTGCCAAAAGACTTTTTACAAACTCATGTCTAAATAAAATAAGCTTTTATTATTAATCCATATTAAAACATTTTCTTAAAATCAATAGTACACATGTCCACCTTATTACATTCTAATCGTATTACATCTTGATGATTTCATGTGCATAGTGTACTTTAAATACCACAAATAATACAATCTTGATGTAAAGACTTGAGGCATTTCGCAATATTGCTTCTTTAGGAGTCCTGACGGTCTGTGGACATTCAGCAACATCCGACACCCGCAACAAGGGGGAACGGAAAAGAAGGAGGGGGAACGTGGAAAGGAGAGGAAAAGAAGGCGGAGCAAGGTAATGATAGACGTGCACAGAGCGCCCAGAGGAGGGCCTTCCGGGGAAATCAAAGCAAAGCCCAACAAATTGCCATCTAACTGGACTTGACCCTGTTTCACATTGAATAAGGTCTCAATTGTGCATATATTCCAATCTTGTTACTTGCGGAGATAACATAATTAGCCATATTGTTAGTCTCCTCCTCCCCCAATCCTATTTGAGTCTCCACATATGCATCGGCCTTGCAGATATCCTATTGTTACAGTATGTGGGTATAATCCTGACGGTCTATGCAAGTATTCGCCTCCGTATGAGTGACTATACTGTATCTCAAGGCAGAATATAGCCAAACCAGTTCAAAGAAGGTCAGCTTCAATCATAGGTCACCTGAATGTGGACCCCTCTACAGTGGGGAGGCATCACCATTGCCAGCTCCCAGAGATAGTCTGTCTAGGCTACAATGCCAGCTGGTGCCAGAGCTTAGAAAGAGGGATGACATCACAGCTCCGCTGGGTCCCCAATCACAGCATTTGGGTCTGGTGATAGGCCCCTACACTGGTTCATGGAGAGTGAAGGCTTTTCTTTATCCAGGTCATTGTATCATTAGCAGAAGTTAGTCAGATTCATCTGGACTTGTTATAGACATACCACCTCTCATCTGGGTGACATCCTCATTTTAGACGAGTGCTAGAAAAATACCCCAGCATTTTTACCAATATTGCCAATTCAGGCTCACTTTAATCCAAACACCACAGTGTCATTAAAGCCCAATGGAACCTTCAGTTTAAATTAGTTAAATACATTCCAGGTGCATCAAAACAAGATGTACATTTTTTTTTAAATCAATCACCGTTTGAGCAGAAAAGCCCATCCTCTGCCAACATGCTGCAGAGTTGGACCCTTGCTCTCTGGGTGGAAACAGTTATCTCTTTGCAGAGGTCCAATATGCCTCCTGCTGAGTCAGAGCCAAAGTTCTCCAATCAGTGGAGAGCATGAGCTTTGCTGATTTCAAAACTTTAGGTCTGACTAAGAAGGTGGTATGTCTGGTCTCTGCAATGTGACTACTTCTTCCACAGAAAAATCAAGGGTCCTAATCTGCAGTATACTGCCAGGGCACAGTATGTTCTACTCAAACTTTGGCTGTTTAGAATGAAAATAAACTGAAAAACACCTTTTGCTTTTATGCACATGGAATTAAGCTGATTTACCTTAAAGTTTATTTGAGCTTTAAATGTGTCAAGGCAGATGTCAATTGA
This sequence comes from Nanorana parkeri, assembly GCF_000935625.1. Classification (NCBI taxonomy): domain Eukaryota; kingdom Metazoa; phylum Chordata; class Amphibia; order Anura; family Dicroglossidae; genus Nanorana; species Nanorana parkeri. The sequence continues at coordinate 1,789,926 of NW_017306404.1, read as the reverse complement.
TCCAAACATGACTGAACATGTGGACAGTTGTCAAAACACCCATTTCTAATTAACAAAATCCCATCTCCAATGTGCCATGAAGTCTGGCACTGATGTTGGTTGTGTGTGCTACATGGATGAAAGTGTGAACTGTTGTTAAACCAGGTATGGGTTGAACTCAACTGACTTTTTTCAACCTGACTTACTATGTAATGTAATGTATAAGTACTGGGGTAAGTTACCTACACTATTTAAAATGAGGAAGCCACTCAGGTGAGAGGTGATAAAGCATGCCCTTTATCCTTCCTTTCAGCATTATTTTTTTTATTATTATTATTTATTTGCTATGTTAGTATGCTGTATTATGCAGAACTTTGAAAAGTGCATAGAACAACACATACTTTTTGCCTGCTCCAGAGGTATATGTAATTTAATGTTCCAGCTTTAGTTATAAAAGTAGTCAGAACCCAGTAACCCTGAAGCAAACCTAAAGTATTTATTAGGGATGCACCGATACCGGTATTTTGTTACGAAAGATCGAGATAATTTTTTTTCGGTACTCGCCGATACCAATTACAGAGT
>NW_017306404.1:1750796-1788817 GCF_000935625.1 Nanorana parkeri | reverse complement strand
TGCCCAAATACTCGGAATCGTCACCGATATCGATACTAGTAATGGTATCGGTGCATCCCTAGTATTTATTATTGGTATTTATTAGTGATTAAAAGTGTTATTTATTAGTGATGTAACAGTGCCAGTACTGGTTAAAATTATATATTATTTTATAGTGTGCATCCCTAGTATTTATATAGTGCCAACAATTTACACAGCACTTTACATCGTGCACATTCACACTGGTCCCTGCTTACAATCTAAGGTCCCTATTTCACATGCATACATACAGAGCCAATTTACCTTTCAGCATGTCTTTAGAGTGTGGGAGGAAACCCACCAAAGCACAGGGAAAACGTGCATCTCCATGCAGATAATGTCCTGATTGGGATTTGAACTGTGGACCCCCCGTGCTGCAAGGCAGAAGAGCAAACCACTATGCCATATCTGAAGGAGACTAACATATATGTGAGGACACATGATTTCAATGCAAACCTTGTTCCTGGTGTTGGTTGGGTTCAACTCTGCAGTGCAAAATTGTTGGGTTCAGCTCTGCAATGCAAAACTGGCTAACAACTTGGGCCCCATGTTGCCCTTGCCAACCACTTAACTTTTACACTGTCGGTGGCCAAAAGAACCTGGCCTGGTGCAATGGAACATGGTGACAGCAGGCACCCATTTCCTAAGGGTATATAAACAATTGCTTCTCACTGGACTTTGTGTAATTAGTATTCCTTTTTTATCTTAGTTGGCTGAACAGAGCACATGCCGTGTTCTCCATAGGAACAAGATAGAGGCTTTGCTGTGTTGAAAATTGTTCCCTTTGGTAGTGTACTCACAGAAAGTTAGTATCAAAAGAAATACATTGTTGTAGTTGCCATTGTAACTAGCATTCAGTGGCTATACCACTACAGGGACCCATTACTCCTGGATTGGTTATTGACCACAGAAAAAAGGTCATACTAAACAAGCCAAAAAGAGTTACAACATCCCTGTGTACTCCGCCTAACTTTTATATCCAATGAGGGGAATACTTCAGTTATGTTTTATACCAGAATACATTATTTTCTTTTTTAACAATTTTGTTTAATTTCCCAGTGCTATATTTTTAGATAACCAAAAGTGTTACCTTTAGATCTATCATATATAAAACTTGGCATACTGTGTACTTTCACTATTATAAATAAGCTTGTTTTTCTGTTTTGAGACATTGATCGGGTTTGATAAATAGCCCTGTAGGTTCGTCCAACTTGTCACTGTCTCTGGGCTGACATTCACTTATTTGGCTTCTATTTGTTATTTACTGTTGTCTCTCAGAGGTGTGTTGCTTTGTACATTGCCTCTTAACACTTTAAAGGAAAAGTAACTGGTAAAGCAATGTATACTAAAAACAAAGCCTGTTCATTTCCAAATAATTGTGTTGCAGTTTTTTTTATACATTGCTATATAGAACTCTGTTGACATCATCCATGAATGCAAGCGTTTATGCTATTACTATGCTGTTATACCACAACACTTTAAAAAAAAAAAACAATCTCTTAAATGACTATACTTTCATTATAGCCTTCTCCTAATCTAGATTATGTAAAAGAGAGTAATATTTTGATATCATACATGTACATTGACAAACTTTGTAGCCTATTTAAATTCTCTTATGTAATCAACCATAGTTTTCCTGTTACAAATATAGGTAAGACTACTGAGATAGAACATCACATGACCAGCATAAAGCCCAGCACGGAATAACCTTCCCATTCCTTCCTGTCCCAGAGTATGTGTTTGTTTTAAAGGAGAACTATGGGTTTAGGACTTTTCCCCATAGTTCTCTGAAAGGTAACGGGAGGACACAAACTAGCATCCTCCCGTTACGCTACAGCTCGCGGTATACTGAGATGCCGCAGCTGAAACGGATCCCGAAAATAATGTCTGGATCCGCCCAGCTGCATGAGTGACAGCTGGCTCTTCCTGTCTAGAGGCAGAGCCAGCTGTACCTGCCCCCTCCCGCGTCCGTTCCGCCTGTCAGCGCTGGAGGATCGGACAGGGGAGGGGAGAATCCAGTCACTCCTCTGTAACAGCTCTCTGCAGTGACAGGATCGAGAAGTGAGCGAGCGCCGGTATGTGTTCACTCACTTCCCGATCTACTGAGCCAACCTGTGACAGTTTCATTGTCACAGGTCGGCTCAGATTATGAGGCTGAGTGAAAAGCAATCACCTCATAATTCTCCTTTAACCTCCCTGGCGGTATGATTTTTTCTTTTTTTCATGTCATTTTTCAGTCTAATTTTTGTTAAAAAATTTTTTTTTTCCCACCGGTTCTGCCCCTCTGCGACGCGTACGCTCGTAAGGGTCGGAACCCGGAAGACGGATGCCGGCATCGGCCGGAGAACACAGCGTGGCTCGAGAGACAAGCTAAGTAAATGCTATGCGGCATTCCTGAGTGTAGCTCGGGGTTACCGCTTATGGTATGGAAAAGTAACCCCGAGCTACACTCGGGAATACCGCCTGGGAGGTTAAATAAGAATTCCAGGCAAAAACTTTATTAATCATTGCAGTGGGGCTACGCCGCACTGCAAAGGCTAACTGCTTGTTTTTGTAATTTATCAAAACTGGAGCAGGCAGAATCTGGAGCAATTGTCCATTGCAACCAATCAGCTTCTTTCTTTTATTGTCAAAGCTAAACGGAACAAACTAAAGATAGAAGCTGATTGCTCCATATTATGTGTGCTCCAGTTTTGATAAATTCCTCTCACAGTATATAGACGTGAGGATGCTGAAGGACATTCCATTGCTGCAGCATAGGAAAAGAGAGATGTCAGGGACCAGAGAAGCAGGGAGCTGGCTCATTGGTTCGGGTAAGTATAAAGTTTTAGCCCCTAGACAAAAATGAGCAGTTAACCCTTGCAGTATGGGGGTTAATACAAGTTTTGCCTGGAGTTCTTCTTTAACAATGAATAGGGCCATCCTAGACAAGAAGAATAAGGAGGCTGTCTTAAGCATAAAATCTAGAACAAACTAATAATAATATATTTTTGTGTGAACAATTTTACCATTTTTTTTCTTACATGTGCTAGTCTCTAGGAGGGTGCTAGGAGTACCAGCCATATATTATTTGTTCTCTAATAGTGGCTTTGGCAGTCATTTTTGGAGGCATCTCAAGATAAAAATCTCAGGTCCAAAATTCATGCTGCAAGAATGGCCATTCAACATGATTTGGACAGTCCATAAATCTATTGAAAGAGAAACTGTTGAGTTTTTGCACCTGTTACGTGGTCTCCAGAAAGCCCAGTATATTCTAAAAAAGCTTAGAGTGGCTCATTCATTACCTCTTCACTGTAGGTGAACATATTCTCAATGTATCCTACATTTCTTCTCTGGCACCATGCTAGGTGAAAGACATTTCTAAACACCCACCCCTAACAGGTGACAGGACGCTTCACCAACTTCATGCATGCCAATACCACTCAGGGCATAGCTGATATGTATTAGTTTTCTTTTGCCAAGCTTTTTTTTTATTTTCACCTGCTGATCCTGCCACTAACAGACTTACTGTCCTAGGGTGACAATGCTCACTACCAATTCTGTATCTTTGGAGAAGTTTGCTTTTCACCCCAGCATAGGAAGTGTTTAGAACTGGAGAACACCTTATCTCTTCTCACAACCGTTTCTTCTCACCTCCTTTCCTTCTCACCAGCGTTATATAGCGGTAAGTATTCTGTAGTCCAGAGAGAGAGCTGGGAACAATATAACAATATAACACATTGCAACTCAGAAACTGTTTGCATTCAGGAAATCGGGCATAAACAGATATAAAAATGAACTTTCAAGGATATATTTATTAGACCGACAGGGAAGAGCATTGTTAGGGTTTACATACACTATAAACTAGGGATGCACCAAAATGTTGGCCGCCGAAACATATCGGCCAAAAATGGCACTTTGAGGAAAATGCTGAAAGTACAATCTTTTGGCCAAAACTGCAGCACATCCGTAATTTCTCTCCTCCTCGCTGGGCACTTCTCTGTGTTGAACTCTGACACAGAGCAGCATCCTGCAGGGAGGAGAGAAAACTGTCAGGAGGCTGAGTGGGGTGGGGATTAGAGTGCTGTGAGTAGCGTGTGATACAGGAGGCCAAGCTCTCCTCCTGCACTGCCCCGCTCGGCCTCTTTCGGTTTCTGTTTCGGCCTTCGGTTTTAGTTTCGGTCAGAAAATTCCATTTCAGTGCACCTCTACTTTACACATTTTGAGCTTTGATTACTTTTCTACAGTGTGCTTTGCTGTCCTGTCTGCTAATTTTCATAAAATGACACTAATGCTCCATGTCAGCATTAGCATAACACTTATTAAGATGAATTTAGAAATCTAGAGGCAAAAGTACATTTTGATGAGGTAAGGTAAATAAAATGTTATGGATTTATTGTTTTACAGTGTAAATAAGTGATCTGGGATGAAATTCTCATTATGTAAAAAGCTGATCTGATTTAAATTAAAAATATGTCTATGAAAATATGGATTGAAACATGGCAAACGGCACACAAAAGCCCTATTTCCCACATATCCATCGGTAATTCTGTTGAGCTAGCTTCAAGCACCATTAAGTTCATGTAATAAAATCACGTTTCCATTACTTTTATCTGGAACATAACTAATTATGGTTCGAGAAATCTATTGTGCATAGAGTCTGCAGTAAATGTGGTTTGAGAAAATAAAAAAGCCAAAATTAAGTTTTTTTCTGTAATATAAAACAAATCTAATTTTTAGCAACAGTATATTTTGGCTGCATTTGTAGTTTCTGATCCAAAATGTTAAAATTAAAAAAGGACCTCTTCTGGTACCATGGTGATGCAAAAGGGGAAAAAATATATATAATTTTTGTCAATTGTGACAACTTTTTTATTTACAGGGCTATTCACTAGGCTGGCGAGGGCAGAGAGATCAGCGCCCCTGGTTACCAGCTAACCAGGGACACTGATCTCCAGACAGCAAACTCTCCCGGGCACTCCGGGAGTCTCCTGCTCCCGGCCGCCCAGGAGAGAAACACTGCTTTTTTGTTTTTTTTTCTTCTGACACGGAGTCGTGTCAGAATAGAAAAAAAAAAATGTGCCCATAGGAATGCATTGCTAGATTCCTATTGGCTATTTCAATTTGCAATAGCCAATAGTAAACTAGCATTGCACCCGCCCTCTGCTGATGGACCTGATGGAGAACTGTAGCAGAGGGCGGGTGCAATGCTAGTTTACTATTGGCTATTTTAAATTGAAATAGCCAATAGGAATCTAGCAATGCATTCCAATGAGCAAATTTTTAAAAAAAAATTTCTATTCTCACAAGGCTCCGTGTCAGAATAAAGAAAAAAAAAGAAAAAAATCAGTGTTTCTCTCCCGATTTCAAAATGAGGTAGTAAGGTTTTTAGCATAAAAGTGAAAAACGGAACCTGGGCCGAGTTGGGGGCATAATAGGACAAGAGTGTAACTAAGGTGTCGTTTTTTTTGGACTTTTTAAACTAATTTTTCTGTTCTGCTCGTTCCCTCTGAGGGACCGAGCAGAACAGCTGAGCCGAATGCCGCTCAGCGGCATTCAACTATTCACTCACTGCTGTTCAGCATCTATAAGAATAGACCGAAGCAGCGAGTAGCCTGCCGGAGGTTCGGCTTAGCCGATCCAGATGTAGGATCGGCTGAGTCGAACTCCTCCTACACTACGGGTCGGCCGATCATAGCATGTTCGGTCGACCCGAAGCCACGTGAAGCCACCCGATGTACGGCTGATTTCAGCTTTTGAAACGGTACCACATAAATGCTTAATACACAAGCTTAAATCTATGGGCATAGATGAAATAATGGGTAAATGGATTGAGAACTGGCTACAAAAATGTATACAGAGAGTATTGATAAATGGCTCTTTTTCAGATTCATCTAAAGTCAAGCGTAGTGGGCCCCAGCGTTCTGTACTAGGCCCAATACTGTTTAACCTGTTTGATAATGATATTGAGAAGGCGTTTATAGACATGTTCCTGTGTTTGCAGACGATACTAAAATTGGGAGGGTAATAGACACTGACTTAGAGGGTTATTCACAAAGCTGCCGAAGGATCTAGCCGTAGCTTCGGCTGATCTTTCAGCTAGCTTTGGCCCCAGGACCCCTTCGGTTCAGTAGAACCGAAGGGCTGCTGTACGAGCTATTCGCTATAGCCCATACAGCTCCCGAAGTTGGATGAGCGGCTCAGTCGAGCCGAAGGCATATGCTTCGGCTTGACTGAGTTTAACACACAGCCAAAGCGGACTGTTCTCTCCGAAATATGTAACAAATAAATAAACACAGCGTGGGGTCCTCCTCCCAAACGTTATAAATGTTAGGAGGGACCCCCATTTAAAAATTTAAAAAATGCCCTGACCAATCCTAGCCTGTCTCACACCTGATATCGGCCGATTCCCTGTTGATTTTTATTTTTCTTGCAAATGCTGTCTGAATACAAAGAAAAAAAAGCATCAGATAACAGGGTAAGCATTAGCTCCCTGTTATCTGCTGATTCCTCTGCTATGTTTTTATTTTCCATTAGTTTGACAGCTGCCGCAGGCTGCCGACGGGGCAAAGAAATAAAAAAAAAACAAATAGCATAGGAATGAATAGCTAGGCTGCTATTGGCCATTTCAAATTGGAATAGCCAATAGTAGGCTGGCTATTGCATCCGCCTACTGCTGCTGTCAATCAGCAGAGGGGGACCTGATGGAGATCTTCAGGTCCCCCTCTGCTGATTGACAGCAGCAGTAGGCGGGTTCAATAGCCATCCTACTATTGGCTATTCCAATTTGAAATGGCCAATAGCAGCCTAGCTATTCATTCCTATGCTATTTGTTTTTTTTTTTATTTCTTTACTCTGATGGCAGCCTGCGGCAGCTGTCATGATACTAGAAAAAGAAAACATAGCAGGGGAATCCGCTGATAACAGGGAGCTAATGCTTCCCCTGTTATCTGATATCACAGTGGCTCCGCTGAGTTCTCAGTGTGTAATGACAGTTTAGCGTCCCCTGGTTAACAGGTAACCAGGGGATGCTGAACTGTCATTACCAGGGAAGTGCGGTCAGGGGAGGAAACCCGTCCTTTGCACTATCTTGGGGACAGGTTGGGGCGGGGCTTCATCTGGAGGGGTGGGGCTTCGTCCGCTAGGAGGCGGAGCTTCCTCCGGCAGGGTGGCGGGGCTGGGGAGTGCCTCACCCTGAGCAAGAGGTACCGCACGTCACTGGTCAGTACAATGAGAGCTTAGTGGAGCCGGCTTTGATATCACCGCCAGCTCCACCGAGCTCTCATTGTAATGGTAGCTGGTACCGGCAAATAGAAAACAGTTGTGCAGAGCTAGCTGTCACTGCTAGCTCCGTCCAATTATTTTCTCTTTTTTTTTTCTTTTTTTAAAGAGGAGGTACCGAGCAGAATAGCCGAGCAGAATGCCGCTGGGCTATTCACTCACTGCTGTTCGGCCCCTATGAGGATAGGCTGAACAGCACCGAGTAGCCTGCCGGAGGTTCTGCTCAGCCGATCCAGATGTTGGATCGGCTGAGTCGAACTTCTTCTGCACTTTGGGTTGGCTGAACATGCTGAGCATGTTCGGCCGTCCCGAAGCCAGCCGAAGCCAGCTGATGGACGGCTGATTTCAGCCGATATACGGCTGAAATCAGCTGTACAAGCCTGAAGTTAATAGCCGAACAGCATTAGGCTCACTTCACTTCGAGTTTATTATTTACATGGCTGCCTTCGGCAGCTTTGACATTAGCTCTTAGACATTATAACATTACAGGAGGGCCTGGATAAAATAGGGGAGTGGGCAACTACATGGCAGATGAGGTTTAATGTTGAAAAATTTAAAATAATGCATTTTGGAGTTAAAAACAGGCAAATGAAATACACATTAATGGGTGCTCCACTAGGGAAGTCAGAAATGGAAAAAGACTTGGGAGTCATAGTTGACCACAGATTAAATAATAGCTTGCAATGCCAGGCTGCAGCAAACAAAGCTAGTGGAGTACTACAATTAAAAAGAGAATCTACTGTAGAGACAAAGCAATCATTTTGCCACTTTATAGATCACTGGTTTGGCCACATCTTGAGTATCCTGATCAGTTTTGGTCACCAGTCCACGGGAAAGATGTCCTGGAGCTGGAGAGAGTCCAGAGAAGAGCAACTAAGCTAATTAAGGGGCTGGAGGATTAAGACTATGAGACGAGGTTGCTAAATTTAAACTTGTTCAAGCTTGAGGTGAGGAGATTAAGAGGGGACATGATTCTGAAGTACAAAATGTTTGGTGGTGATGGTAACATCAGCACTAAACTTTTTACTGTAAACTCCCTAAAAAAGACTAGCGGTCACCACCTAAAACGGGTGGAGAAATGTTTAAGCACAAAGGGCGTAGGGGCTTCTCTTCAGTTAGAACATTTACATTTTGGAACTCTCTGCCACAAGCAGTGGTATCAGCAGAGAACATTGAATGATTCAAAAATCAATTAGATACCTTCCCAAGAGATCATAATATACAGGGGTACAGATACTCTTAACTACTAACTCTTAACTACTAGTTCACACAGGGACTCATATACACAAGCATGCACAACTCACACACAGACATACAAATGTTAAACGTGATGGAGTGTCTTTTTTCAACCTCATATACTATTTAACTTTCATTCACTCGGCTGCCCTCGGCAGCTTTGTGAATAGAACCCTAAGTATGGGCTGTAAAGAAGAAATTTCTAGGATTAGAACACACATATTTTACCTTGTTTTAGGGCAATGGAGTTCCTTTATATATTTTTATGTGTAATATTAGGAAGGTAGCTAGGGTGAGTTGCTGCTTAAATGTGGGGGTGCCACAATGTGTGTGTTGTTTTAAAAACAGATCTGTCAATTTGTAATGATAGGCGATAGGCTACGTGTGTGTTTTTCTACAATGAAACTTTGTAATTGACTAATGATACCTTCAGGAATACAGAGTACCCAATTCATTTCAGTCTTTTTTGTTTGTATAGAAAATTATGTACCTCCTCTGGCCAGGGTTTCTGCCCCATGTGTTGACATTGACATGGGCACAGAAGGCACACTAAAACCTTTTTTGTAACTTGGTAATGCAATGCAGGGATAGAATGATGGTAGTTAGGTATTTCCCACTAGGGTACAGCACTGTTTATTTTTTTGTCAGAAGGAGTTTGATTCCACCAGCCTAAAGAGTGGGTGCTGGAGGGTCAGGTGAACATTCAGTTGTCAGGCAACTGAATGTGATGGAGCATATTTTTTCTTCCTGCTGAGAAATACCTTAATCATGTAATGGTGATGCTAGGACTGGGCAGTTGATAGTGGAAGAGAAAAAGGAGTGTCAGCATGGCCACGTGCCCAATGTAGGTTATAAAATCTACTCCCTCTATGAAATGAGCTGGTGATGCCTGTGCATTTTGTTTTTTTAGTGTCTGTCCCTTTAGGGAGGACATACCAAGCAAGTCAGAAGAACAACTATGGGAAGTTGGCGGTGCTGCTTTTAGCTAGTGTGTTTTTGCCACATGATAAACCAGGTGCATAGAAGCTTGAATGGCCACATATTAGGCTTTCCTTTCAAATGTTATTATTATTAAGGTGACAGAGAAAAAAGCTCCAGGCCATAGCTTTACATTTACTACTATGCAAAGCCCCACTTCTACTACTTGTAAAGTGAGATGCAACAGCAGCAGAACTGGGTCCAGAGATGCCCATTTGAGAAGCCCTTCTGCCTATTTCTCCCCCTTACCTTTTTGGGGGGTTTCTTTTTCTCTCCACCCTTCTTGGGGGGATCTTCTATTCTTTCCATGTGTCCTATATCTTATTTAAAGCTTCAATGTCAGTGTCACCACCACCTGGGTCACAGGCTAATGCACTGTGAGGAGGTAAAGCTGCTGGTCCAGGTACTGTCTGCTCAGTACTTATTTCATGTTGCTATTCTAAACAATATAACGCTCAATTTTGTACCCAAAAAATATGAAAAGTCTTGCTTGTATAACTCATCCCCACTTGCATAAATAGCCCCTGGTATTTTCTGTGAAATTACTGAACAAGCTTTTGTGCAACCAATTGCTTTAAAGCTCAACTATATGCAAGACGCTTAGCACTCACATGAAATACATATAAGGGAGATGTTTTACCTGCCAAACTATTTTTATTTTGGTACATCTCCTTCTGAAATTTACAGAGCTCTGTCACACAGCACAGCCCTGTCTAGCAGGACAAGAAACCTAATTTTTCTTAGCTGAAGTTCCGTACCATTTACAGGTCTCCTCCCCATCCTCCACTATGTGACTGCACAGTAAAGGAGAAGTAGCACACTGGTGAGTTGCTCCTTGTGTTGCCTCACTCCCCCAGTCTGAGCTTTGCTGTGCATGGGAATTGCAGAAGCTGACACCAACTCACATGCGGGTACTTACATTGCTTGCATTTAAAAAAATAATGATGTATTAATACATTGCTGGATTATTTTTGTATATTTCATACTGTATCTATCTGGAATGAAACTTTCAAGTGTACTGTTACAGTTACACTTATGTTTTGGCATCTCACCACCTCCAGCACCCAAAGGTGAAGTTACACCTTATTTAATTACTTTAGAAGAGTTCATCAGTCTACCCTTAAAGAGAACTATTATCTTAAAATAAAAATATATGTGTGAAGGGTGCTAGATTTTGTTAGAAAACATATTAAAAAATGAAGACAAGGAGCTATAAGAAAAAAAGTCCTGGATAAAGTAATGGAAAGCACAAATCAGGTTTAGATTATAAAAAATGTTGCTAACTTTGAGCATCCCTTGGAAAAATGTTTATAGGATTTTCAGCATTTCGAGTTATACTAGTTTGTACCAGTCCTGTAAAGGATTAAAGTGTTACAACTGTTCTCAATATTATCCATGCAACTGTGTCAGGTGCCGAATGCTCTAGAGTACAAATGCCTCACTACATATGTTACTTTTATATTGGCAAGAAAATAATTGGAGCATGGTGCTGTGCCCATTCACTTGGCTGAGAACATGAAGTGGATCATCCGGAAAATGACCATTTTACATGATGAATAAACACAGAATAATACCTGATGCTCTAATGTTCTGCACAGGTTTCACATATGTGTCCCCTTAATCCACATTTATTGTGAAATCATCATGACCTCAACTCTTCACAGCTGCACTGTTTAAAGACCTTAGATATTGCAAATAAGCACAATCTATATAACATAAAAGAAAAATAAGTGGCCATGTACCTTGAAGTGAAATGTCAATAGATACTGTAAACACTGAAGCTGCCATTTCTTTTGGAAATGCCTAGACCTTATGTTTATACTCTACCTTCTGTACTTTCTGAGTTATTGTTGACCTGGGCACATTTGTAGATCAGGAAAGTTTGGGAAAGAGGAGGAATGCCTGGACATTTTATAACCCACTGCTAGGGTACAGGTCTAATTTATTTCATATTTTTCTATCACTCAATGTACAAATGTAGGACTACTCTTGGACATGGACTTGTGCCCAGGGAGCAGAAATGGGAGTATGGTTTGCAGTAGTAAGTGGGCTGGAATTAGGGGCTGTGTCCTGTTCAGGCCAGAGTGTCATAAAGAGGGCGATGTCACTGTGTTCCAACTTATGAGCCCCATCCACAGGTGGCATGTGGGTTACTCAAGTCGACAGAGGAATGGTCAAACACATCAGTTATGGCAGAGAAACAGTTAACCGCATGGAGCATAGTAGGGTTGCACAGATAGCAAGTACAGTACTCGGTACAAGTACGAGTACATGTACCGATACTTTTGAGCTCCAAGACTACACTAGAGAAAAATTAAAAAATTAGGAGGCAGCTGTCATTTGTAAAGAGCACACGGAGCTCCTGGGATTTGTACATCTCAGTTTTAATGTACGATTTTGTTTTTATAAATATAAATAAAGGGATGCACAGATACCAGTTTTGCGAGTACGAGTACTGGTACTTGCTAAGTACTTACAAGTACGAGTACTGATACATTTTTGTTTATTGTCATGTGACAGTTTTTCTAAAACAATACAGACTAATGATTTCAGGACAGTGGTGGAGTGCCAGAGCCAGGTCCAGGCTGCAACCGCTGCAACCCTGGCAGTTCTCATGAAAATGCCAAGTATCTGCACTTGTACTCGAAAAGTATCTGTGCAACCCTAGAGCATAGTATACAAGAGTTAATGTTGAGTACAGGTTACGTTTTTGAAGAGGTGTGCCCACACAGGCTTTCTCCATTCCTTTAGCACAAATGTATTCGCCTTTTCAGCTGCTGCTAGTGGGTTTTCGTGTTTAAGCTTGTATGTGTTAGTATACAAAACAGAGGGAAAATGTATTACAAATGCCTTTAAAATAAACATATATATGCTGTATGGTGAACATGTATCCATAAACAGTTGTTTTAATGATACAATTATGATTGTAAGCTTGGAAAAAGAAAAACTAGTGATTTTAAATTAATCACAATGGCCAGTTTTAGAATCTAAGAAAAAAATATAACAGTGGTTATTCACAGAACCTGATGAAAAAGTTATCTGTGTGCTCGGAACACAACCTGTTTTTCTGTATCTTAAATGTCTATTTGCTTTACCTCCTGATTCCTTTATAGTTCAATGTCATATCTTTTAACCCAACTGATGACAGCTGACACCTCATTTCATTTTTTGCATAAGTTGTATATTTCTCCTAGTGCATAGAGGACAGAACTGGGATTAACAGTAATAGCCAGCAATCTCCTTTATATGTGATTACTCCTGATCAGAGCAATCAGAAAAAGAGCTTATTTCTTTTACATTTTGGAATCAACTAGACTTCATGTGCATTTGGGGACAAGAATGCAGGTTTGCAATAGAGCAGAAGGCCTTTCCTACACCTTAGCATCAGAGGGTTTTGGGCGTTACTTACCTTAGGGTATTGGTAGAGCCATGTAGATTTCTAGGTACTTTAGGGAAGACTTCTAGACCTGTGGGCTAAGCTGTGTAGAGGGACAGAGTGTGCAGAGCTACCCCAAAGAGTGAGAGGTGCTCCTGTTTTGTGGTGGTGGCAAAGACTGTACTGTGTTGCTCAGAGTCCATTAGTCAGGCCATCTTGTTATTCTGCTGCCCTTCATAATTGTTGTGCACACTGATATTATTGTCACTGTTGATGCAGCATCCACTTTTTTATTGCTTTGAATTATCATTAATGGTCATTTGCTTATTTACTCCCCTACAGGTCTCACAATAAAGCCCATTTAAAATCACAGGTGTGTTGGTGAGACTGGGTTCAGCTAAGGTGGGTCGTTACTGGGGAAACAGAAGGACCAATTTAACCAGCAGCTCCTACGGGGGTAGCACTACACTACTAATAATAATATATGTATACAGTGTATATATATATATATATATATATATATATATTGTGATGTTTGGGGAAGTTAGCACAAATGGTGAGCGCTCAAAGACCAGTCTCAAAGCCACTTTAACATAAGACAGGACAGTCTTTCATTGCTTTCAGAACAGAAATAAAGCTTTCTTCAGTAATAACACGCTTGTATTTCAGCAAACAGAACATATCACAAAATCTCACCGATTCCAGGTTGTCACACATACTCCATGTGTCCCAGTCCCTGGATGTTAGTGGGGGAGGGGGCGGGTACAGCTGGCTCTGCCTCTAGACAGGCAGAGCCAGCTGTCACTCACGCAGCTGGGCGGATCCCGTCATCTAAGTCGGGATCCGCTCCGGCTGCGGCGTCTCAGTATACTGAGCTTAGGGTAACGGGAGGACGCTAGTTTGACGCTAGTTTGACGCTAGAAAAACACTGACCCCATAGTTCTCCTTTAACAGAGCCACAGTCCACAGCCGCGCTCAATACTAGTTAGTATCTCTCCATAGCTTTCACACCTCTCGTGTGTGTGACTCCTGGCTCCCCTCTGACTACTGGGTGGAGTCCTCCTGAGTCCTGAACACCTTATGTTCCTCTTTTCCAGTAGCAGCCCTGAACATTAGCCAGCACCCTTTTGATAAGGGCTGTGCACAGGTGTGCAATCATTAGGTGCTGGCTACTGCTAATCCATGGACCCAGGAATGGAGATTTCATCCCTCCCAATTCTCTTCGAAATCTCCCAGTTCCAGGATCACATGCCAAATCCAGAAAACCTGGGTAGAACTGCAAAGTCAGCTCTTCCCCAGTAAAAAAAAACGTGCTTCCTGGAACCACTCAGCTCCTCTGGCTGAGAGTCCTGGGTGAGTACAACACCCAGTGCTACCGTGGTATTACCACACAAAACAATAATATACTCTATAGATATTTCCTCCACCTCCCTCAGTGTAGTCTATAAATAAATGTTAGCACTACTCCCTGGAGATTTACACTGTGTGGCCCTGCCTTGACAGGGCCACACAGTCTTTATAGAAAAAAGTCAGTGTCCTACATCTACTGCACATGTGCCACAACCGCAGAGATCCAAAGGAGTATGGACACCATTAAAAGCTGAATTCTCAAGCAAACAGGTAAATACATATGAAATGTATTTAAGGGAGCTGTTTTACCACTCAAAGGTTTGGTGTTTTTGTTCATACAGTCCTGAGATTTATACAGCTCTCCCACAGAGTAGAGCCAAATGTATGACACCACTCACCCTTTAGAAATACCACGGTACCACGGTATCCTCTATCCACCACCAAGTCTGCTGACTGAACAGTGAAGGTGCAGCAGCTATCTCTTCCTATCGGCATGCAGCACACTTGAGTGGCTCCCAGTCCTGCCTCTCCCTCTCCCAATCTAAATGCTGCTGTAAGAGATTGCAAGGTGATTATATCAAGTCAAATTCAGGTACTTTCATTAGTTGCATTTTAAGAATTAATGCATTAGGCCCTTTTAGACCTATGTGTTTCACTAATGATTTGTATAATGTGCATTTCCTGCATGTTTATGCATTGGGGTTAGTTAGGATTATACTCTATGACATGATGAGACAAAGCTCTATTCGTATAGGTTGCAATAAAGCAGCACAACTTTTTTCTTTTTATTTCTTTAATCAAAATAAATGTGTAAGAATTGCCCTGTTTAAAGGTCACAAGACATAACAAATGATTGAAATAAGTAATTTATAGACACGAACAAGCACACTAGTAACTAATGCAAAAACCGAGCAACTTGTAACATTTTTTTTAGGCAGGAAACTTTTTATATGGGATTACTTAACAGGGTTCCTGATTATAATGCTTAATTACTGGAGCCGTCATTTCGATGCAGCTGTTGCTGTCATTCATTTGGCTTCCCATTAGCTTGAAGACCATAATGTTCTCTAGAGAGAAATAAAAATGTAAAGCCGCCTCTAAGGAAAAATCCAAGCTGAATGCTCAAAAGTGTCATCGAGTAGTGTGGTCTAAGCCCATGTAAAACATTACCTCAGATTCAGCACACGCGTTCATCTCCTGGAGCTTGTTACCTTGACAATTTTCGTGCTCTAAATACTGGTTTGCTATTTTATCACTTTGCAATTAAACTACTGTACCGCTAATTGCCAGAAGTCTACAACTTGTAAGGAGACATGATTTTAAAGATGAGTTTTACTTTGCTGTTACACTAGAATAAACTGATCATAAAAAATTGTAATTGAAACAGGACTTTCATAGTATTAACACTGTGATAGAACAAAATAGATTTGTTAAACTTTTTGTTTTTAAGTTGGTTAACAAACTAAAGGGTCAGCCCAACCCCAGATGTACATTTTAACAATGCTGTAAATGGTGGTGCATATTGTCCACTTTTCAGAGACTTCACTAACAATATCTCCCTGCTGAAGTTCCCACCTTTTCCTACCACTTGGAATTAACTCTTACTTATCCTTCTGCATCTTTTGTAATATTTTATAAATTAAAACTCCAAAGAAAATAGAACATTTTACATCAAAAGACTGCTGCACCAACACTTGTGGGAACTGCTACTATTTTTATTGGTGTAGGCTTCCACTGATTCTGGTGTCACTACCTTGGAAGCCATTGACCTGGTACAAGCATCGAGGATATGGAGGCATGGAGTTCAGACTTTTCAGACTGTATGTACTGCATGTTTGTTCCAGTTCAGTGACTCACTATGTATTAAAGCCATGATCGGAAAAATAAAAATTGCCTCGGATTAGGTCACAGACACAAGGTAGAAATATTACACACGAATATGTATGCCTTTTAGTAGGGTATGTTTGAGGAGTGACAAGACACTTTGTATCCAGAAATAAAAATTGCCTTGGATTATGTTAGAGACACAAGGTAGAAATATTACACAAACATATGTATTCCTTTTAAGTAGACCACAGTTGAGGAGTGAGTGACAAGACACTTTGGGGTTGATTTACTAACCTTATAAACACACCACGAACAAGTATACATATTTAAGGAATGAGTGATGCAGCACTTTTTATCATGAAATAAATATTGCAGTGGATTATTGCAGAGGCACAAGGTAAAAATATTGTACAGTCAGCTTTGAATCTGTGGCAGGAAATAATGGGTAGCAGGCCAGCAGTGTTGGCAGTAGTTGGTAATGAATAGCAGCCCAGAAGCAGTGATACGAGATGGTAACAGTGGTAGGTCAGTAGTGCTGGCAGGAGATGGAAATGGATGGAAGGCCAGCAGTGGTGGGAAGTGATGGTAATGCTGTATGGTATATTCATTATTTGGGGGTTTAATGATTAGGGGTTTGGTGCTCAACACTGATCCAGGATTTGTTCATTTGTATAAAGGTGAACCAGTCAACTGTGTCTAGGGACAGGTAGATTATTTTTTCTGTCGCAAAACTACCCACTGCTCTAAATTCCCATTCTAAAAGCACACTAATCATCATATGGGTTATTCTCTGCCTGTGTCTGCTGCCAGCGGCTAGGCCTGGGTGATGCATCATGAAGAAAGACCTAAAAGCCTGATCTTGGCCATGCTGCAGCAGTTGCATATGCTTCAGCATGCCATAAATCAGTACTTTTGTGAGTATGGGTTCACCGACTGGCACTGGGAAACTTTTTTTACCACATTAACTTTTAATTCAGGCTGAGTGTACTGTCTTGGTACCCTTGGTCCCCATGATCCTGCTCATGTTCCTGCTGGAGCACACACTGCATGGTGTAATAGACCGAACACTGGAGACACAGCAGCAAGAGTAATAGGAGGACTTCCTGCTATCCTGCTTTATCCAGACTCCAACCTTGTTAGGCAGCACCAGTCAGAGTATTACTAGGAAGAGGAGGAGGGATGGAGTGCCAATAGTGAGGAGGAGGACATAGGGAAGGCTTCCAGGGATATATTTTGTCTCTCCAAAACACTGGGAGTTGCATGTGGTTGGGGTTAGGTGGTAGATGACACTGTTGCCCTCAGTGACATCAAAGACTCAAGTTCTTCGGCTTTCAAAAATGTATGGTGGATGGACTTTTTCATAATGCAGTGACAATGCAAGGACCCTAGGTTTTGGGTCATCAGGAAGAGCCATTACTGGTTGGCTATCCTGTTGGTTCTACATTACAAAGTGAAAATGCCAGTGCTCCTCCTTCCATCACAGAGGTGCTGCAGAGGTTCTTCATAACAATTTCCACATAGAGTGACAGGATTCCCTTTTTTGGCTAAAGTACCTTGGATACTCATAACAGTAAAAAGAGCAGCAGTGGTGGCTGTCTCAGCGAGGCTTTAAGGTCTTTCTTCATGATGCATTGCCCGTGCCTAGCTGCTGGTAGCAGTCACAAGCAGAGCATACCCATGTTTTGGGCCATTTCCTGCCCAGAAGGCTATACCTATTTTCCACCAGCATTTGGAAGGAAATGTGCGGGTGACTTGCTTTTTTTTTTTGCTGTGGCAGCTGGGGAAAAGACAACTGCCTGATCAAGGATGTAGTTAGAGAGGGTAAAGTAGGGTTGGAGCCTCTGAGTGAAGTTGAAACCTACATATGGCCCGTCTAAGTGTTGTCATATGCTGACCCTTTTGCCCACTTTATGCACCATAAGCTATTCCTATAAAACCCCTTGACAGACTCCCATCCCCAATGTTTGAGACCACAGAGCAGCAGCGCATAAAGATAGAGTTTTCTAAATATGTAAGCCAGCAAAACATTCAGTTTGGTTTGTTACAGTTATATCGTTGTTTAATTTTTCGGGATTCGGGTCCGAAAGTCAATTCGTTTCGGGATTGGGATTCGGACGATTCTGAAATTTTCGTTAATTTCAGATAAGTTAAATGATATTTATGAACTAATTTTCATTTCAAAACACCTTGTCCAATGTCGATGAGGACACCCCGAACCCAACTTATTTTATTATATTCATCTCAAAATAATGTGGGCATTTTGTTCATCATATTTAGTACCTAATTATATTCAATTTCTCCTGCTGGTGATGTCACAAATCAAACTTTACAGTCAGGCACAAACATAAAACAAACATAAAACACTTTTTTGAAGTTTCAGAAAAGGTGCAGTACTTTGCAGGTGACGTGATTTGTGCTTCTGATTCATATAATTATTTCATTGCATCAAAATGCTATATGGTTGAAAGCCGACAGCATCTCTTACATAAATAAATGTACTGTTGCAGATGCTATATCGTGAGCAATTTCACTTTATTGTTGCTGCTGTATAAGTCACTCACAATGAAGTATTCAATGTGCATAAAAGTGTGAACTGAGTGTAATTCAGGAATATTGCCACTGTATATTTAATAGACATGGGTGTTTGTCATTGAGGTGTATGACTACAATAATAACAAAGGGGTATGATATTGCACCATTTATGTTTCTGCACACATGAAGTGGAAGCTGCTTTGCTTATACAACACAAACAAACATCCAAGCATTATTTGTGTATGTGACAAAACACTGTGTGTTCCTTTCCTGCAAACACTTCACACATTCACAGTGACATTAGTGCAAATATCCAATTTCAGAAAAATAATATTTTGCTCCAAAAATATATATACATATCAAATAAAAAAAAAATAATATTGTGCAATAAGGATGCAGCTTTATTTAATAAATGACAAAACCACAGTACAATTAGGATAAAACAGTGCTTCCAGCTAATTAAATGTGATATGAAAAGTAAAAGTGATATAACACAAACAGTCCCCCAGAGTGATTTCTCTTCATGAAGATAGAAACCCTATCAAAGATGCTATTATTATTCTTATACAGAATTTATATAGCATCAATAGTTTGCGCTGTATCACTGTATGATCACCATTGGCACCAATAGGTAAGAAAAACTTACAAAAAGGACATTTTATTACAGAAGTTTAAAAACACATGGAGATTACTAATGGCAACCACCAAATCAGTATGACATCCAAGTTTCTTCTACCCGACCCAGTTATAATCAATGCACCAAAATTCATAAATCCCTTAATAAGAACAAAAAAGGCAGCTTTATTATATTACCAGATGCTAAAGACAAAAAAAACACTTACAAATTACAAGCTCATTAAAGCATTATTTGTATAGCATATAATGTAACAGAGAAACAAGCACAGTGAGGCACCAATCTGCTTACAAACTCTTAGCCAGCTTCAGAGATCATGTATCATACAGAAAACGGAAGTGACATTTCCTAGGCCATGCCCTAGGCTTTTTGTCGCCCATACTTTGTCAGGGTAACGAAATGTGCCATTTATTTGCATATCACATTTAATTAAGTGGACGTACTGTTTTTTTCTTAAATTAATTATGTAAGCATTGTTTGCTATGTAATCTGTCAGTATATAGTGCAGGCACCTCTACAAATAGTGATAAGGTGCCCTGCTAGACATCATGAAGACTCATTTTGAGGAAAGGGTAGCTAAAAGTCAAAATAACCCCTAAGAAGAAGACTACAAACCTGGGATGTTATCAACTCTAACCGTTACGTAAAGCAGAGAAGCATAGTTATAGAGAGGAAATATATTCACTCAATGTTAACCATAGCAAACATTAAAAAGCAGGATTGCACAAGAGAAAAGCTAGATAGTAAGACATGTGGGCACTTGTTAAAATAGAAAAGAGAAGGTGGGTGAAAAAAAGAGATTTGAGTATCAACTGCATAGAGATGATACTGAAACACTAAAGGGTCTATTCACGAAGCAGCCGAAGGATCTATCCGTAGCTTTGGCTGATCCTTCGGCTAGCTTCGGCCCCAGGACCCCTTCGGTTCAGTAGAACCGAAGGGCTGCTGTACGGGCTATTCACCATAGCCCGTACAGCTCCCGAAGTCAGCCGGGGGGCTCAGTCGAGCCAATGGCATATGCTTCAGTTCGACTGAGCCGAGGTGAAAGCCAAAGCTGGCCGAAGCTGGCTTCTGACAGCTGGGTGGAGCCAGCCGTGATGTTTCGGCTGGCTCCGGCCACTTGCAGAGAGATCAGCGTCCCTGGTTACCAACTAACCAGGGACACTGATCTCCAGACAGCCTAACTCTCCCGGGCGCTCCGGGAGTCTCCCGCTCTCCCGGGCGCCCAAGAGAGAAACACTGCTTTTTCTTTTTTATTCTGACACGGAGCCGTTGGCTGGCGTCAGAATAAAAAAAATGTAAATACATTTTCACCATAGGAATGCCTTGCTAGATTCCTATTGGCTATTTGCAATAGCCAATAGCAAACCAGCTATTGCACCCACCCACTGCTGCAGTTCTCCATCAGGTCCCCACTAGTGATTGAAAGCAGCAGAGGGCGGGTACAATAGCTAATTGGCTATTGCAAATTGAAATAGCCAATAGGAATCTAGCAATGCATTCCTATGGCGAAAATGTATTTTTTTTTGGACGGCAGCACAACCGCCGGCCAATAGAAAACAGTTGGGCGGAGCTAGCTGTCACTGCTAGCTCCGCACAATCGTTTTCTATTAATTTTTTTCTACTTTTTTAACAATTTTTCTGTTCTGCTCGGTCCCACAGAGGGACCGAGTAGAACAGCCGAGCCAAATGCAGCTCAGCGGCATTCGGCTATTCACTCACTGCTGTTCGGCATCTATAAAAATAGACCGAACAGCAGCGAGTAGCCTGCCGGAGGTTCGGCCTAGCCGATCCAGATGTTGATGCTCAGCATGTTCGGCCGACCCGAAGCCACGCAAAGCCACCCGATGTACGGCTGATTTCAGCGGATATACGGCTGAAATCAGGCGTACCAGCCTGAAGTGAACAGCCGAACAGCGTTAGGTCGGTCATTCACTCGGCTGCCTACGGCAGCTTAGTTAATAGACCCCTAAGAGATGAGCAAGCTAACTAAGGGCATGTATGTAAAATAATACTTTACTGATTTGCAAAAGGAATGCCAGCTACCATTCCTCATACCAATCTACTATTACAGTGAAAAATATAACTGTATTAAACTTGCAACAACATTATTTTTTATGTTTTATGACATTTTATTTGAAAATAAACTATAACATAGTTACAATATACTGTACACTTAAGATATCCAGTGACTAAATTACTGTACATCTGGAATAACACAAAATTCAAAGTTTAAGCACACAATATTTGCAAAACATTGAAAGACACTGAACAGGTGAAAATAAATGTATAGCTGTACTGTTAGGATTTTCATTAACCCTCAAAGTACATCACATCAGGTGTGGTATAGCTGCTGTCAATCAATCAGTTTAGAGGTGGAAGGGATGGGGGCAGGGAAATGGCTTTCCATCCTAGGCTTTATGGCTATCTGAAAAGGAACAAAAGAGAGCGCCTCGTTTAAAAATGTTATTTAATAGTAAAAACACGCAGCTCTAAGGCTGTACTTACAACAGTTCGGTAGAATAAAAACCAGTAGAATAAGGTGAGAGGACGTAACCCCTGGCAGGGAGAATCTGGAGCGATGTAAAACACCAGTAACCTCGATCCCTGTATTGATAAATGGTTTACGCGTTTCTGGGGCACGCCCCCTTCATCAGTACCACGCCCCCTTCATCTTTTGTTCCTTTTCTCATAGATTGGTGGTCCATCTAATCTGTGGGAGCTGCCTCCATCGTGTTTGGTGTATTTTTACTGCTGGGCTCTTTTTGGATTTCAAGGCGCCGGTATTGTTTTGCAATTTATGGCTATCTCTTTATGTGGATGTACACAGAGTAAGGAGACTTCGCTGTAGTGTAAGCCTGGGAAATGCACACAAAGGTGACTCCAATGGACCCTGTAGGGAAATGGAGCCACCAAAAAACAGGAACAAAGGAGGAAAGCATTTAAGAGATGGAGTTGTAAGCAACCACAGGCTTACAAAGAAAAGTAGGCATGCAAACTTGGTAAGTGCTAAGTGTGTTTGCAACACTACATGTTTTTTTCTTAATTAAGAGTTAATAACATTTTAGGGCTTGAACTCAAGGATTTAAGAAAGTTGTTTGTAACTAATCCATTGTATCAGAAGTATGTAGCATAAGTATGTACTGTATGTATCACTCAGAGATTTAAGCTTTTGTAGCAATGAGGCCAGGGGGCTGAAAGTCACACATTTCTGAAGCAAAAGGACACCAAGATTAAAAGTATTCATTAAAGTACTAGCTGAAGAGCAACAAAGCAAATACAAATCATAACAGAGATGTATCTCTGACATAGAGAGATTGATGAATGCACAAAGTTTTTTTTTTAAACTCTGAATGGCTTCTTTTTCTGGTCCATGTCTAAAGTGCTTCTCTGGACCATATTGCAGTGTTACATCTGCACTATGGCCCAGATTTTGTTTTCTGTTAGTATACAGGAAGATTATTTCATATTTCCTGTACTATCTCCATAGTCAGTAGAAATAATTGGGCCCATAGGCACACATTATCTCATACTAAACCTGCACATTCCTAAAATAACATAATTGCAGCATTTATTTCAGGTTTCATATAAACAAAAAACATTGAACAGTGAACATTTCAAAATGTCAAAATCTAAGGCAATGTTTGAAACATATAAACATTGCCTTAGATTTAAAGCATACTGCCATTATGTATGTAAAAGTGTTTTTTTTTTTGCTAACACTGGCATTTAAAAGAGCATCCATTGTTTTTTAAAGTCAAGGTGTGAGGGCCATTGTTTTTTTTAGTATGACACATCAAGTGAGTTTTCCCTTATGAGAGAAAGAGAATTATTATTGTTACAGAAGCATTTATCTTCATAGTGATAACAATTGATGTTATTCAAAGTAGTATTAGGGGCATAATTTATTATTAGGTTCAGTTGGGTGAACTTTGCATGAGGGGTTGTTTGGAAAACATTTATATTCAATTAGGGGCTACTGTCAATAACTGTACTTAAAGAGCTAAAGTCGAGGAATATTTCATAGTCAATGACATTCACAAATGTAAGGGTCTCACAACACTAAGCCACATGAATATATACGTATATTTATACAAAAAGGGGTGTTCAGGCAACATTTCCCAGGAAATATATATATAGTTCCAGGGGTAGCCACCAAACCCTGTTTGTAAGGTAAGTGCCTGGGTGCTCATCCACAAAAATATTCATAGAAATCTAAAGTAAATCTAAAGAGGCACTCAAGGGTATTGCAGTAGTGATATGTCAAAGCATCAACATTTTATTGTCAATGTTTCAATGGAGCTCAGTCCATCTTTATCAAGACCAATAATTGTTAAAGATGGACTGAGGTCTGTCAAAACAATAATAATAAAATGCTGATATTTTGACTTATCTCTGCTGCAAGCTGGCTTTTCAGTCCTTTCCTGGTTTTTTGGATTATAGTTGGGACATAGTTGGGAGATTTTGAAGAGAATTGTGAGTGATGAAATCTCTATTCATGGGTCATTCATGGGTCTGTGCGTTAATAGGGACCAGCACCCAATGATTGTGTACCTTATGAAAAGGCTGCTGGCTCATGTTCAGGGCTCCACCTGGGAGACAGGAGAACTCCACCCAGGAGTCAGAGTGGAGTTCAGTGCAGCAGGTAGCTACAGGTTGTGAGCACATTTTGCAGGTTAGCTCGTACTGAGGTTGTCTGGAGGAAGCAGACAGTGGCCTGAGGATTGAGGCTGGAGCAGCAGTGCTGCAGGAGAAAAATGTTAAAGGACAGGGACACTATGAGTATGTGGGACAACCTGAGAATGGTGAGCCAATATATGTTGTTTGCTGAAAGACAAGTGGATTTTATGTTGTGCTGCTGAAAAAGCTATTTTCGGTTATGGAAGAAATAAAAAGACTGTCCTTTTTATTACAACGGCTTTGAGGCTGGTCATTAAAAGCTCACCATTGTGCTAACTTCCCCAAATATCACAATATATATAATATTTTTATTTTTCCAAATGCTTAACTTTTGACATGAAAAGTGCCCCCTCCATTTTCCATATAACCTATGTACTACATTTTAATTAATCTCATATCTCATTAGTAAATAGATTACATTGGTATATTAACATTTGTTTATGAAAATAAATTCTATTTTTGAGCAGGTGCCAATAATGTTCTCGACTGCAGAAATCATTTTAACTGGCAAAGTTTTTTTGATTACTTTCTATTTTCTTCATTTCTTACATGATACCAGCATATGCTAACAAACTCCCTTTAGGATACTTACAGCAGCAGACAGTAAACTGCTGTAATCCCAATGGGTAAAAACTAACTGCTTATGTGTTAAATTTCATCAAAATAATGGAAAACTGAATATATTGGGGAAGTCAGCTGTAATATTTGTGTGCTAAATTAAAATTCCCAAAAGAGTAGAAAATATGCTAATCCAAAATCAACTGTTTTGTGTTACAGAGCATTGCAATAAAACATGAAACTTTCTATAAAAAAAAAATGTATTGTGACCCTTATGTTGTCCCTAAGATCTTTACTGCAAAAATGTGTTTTATTATGCTGTCCATACACATAATGGTAAATTATCAGTCACCAATTTAACTGTTTCAAATAATCTATCAGCCAAAACTGCTTGTTTGATGCAACATAGCAAATTATTTATTTGGCCAGATATGACTTGAACTGCTTGCATTTCTACCAGGACCGTTTGGTCTTTTTTGATTAAACAATAGTTTATTGATCAAATCTCCTGTATAGAGCAACAAACAGTCTATCAAACACTTATATGATTATGTACCATGCCAGTACTAGAATTTGGATGGAAAAGAGATTCTGGTGTGTACAAAAGAATGTCTGATCATGCAACAATTCAGAAATTAGTCTAAGTGGAACATTAATAAAGGATTTAGTACTTTTACTAAAAGTCATTCACTTTCATAACATTCTCTCTATTCACTTATAAAAACATTCACAACAATTATGAACATTCACAACAATGATGAAGCATTGCATTTGCATTTTATTAAAATTCAGTGATTGCCTAAGATCAATGCTGAATCTAACAGGGCTATTTACAAAAGGGTGAAGAGTTTGGAGAAGGCAGGAGAAGTGAACAATCTAGGACAAAATAGCTGATTTGGAAGAATTATCCAATTCAGCTCCTTTTCCAGTTCAGCTATGTTTTCCTAGATTGTTCACTTCTCCTGCCGTCTCCAAACTCTTCACCCTTTTGTAAATAGCCCTGTTAAAGTTTTTAACAGTTCCTTTACTATTGTGATACCAGCCTGTATACTCTTGAACATTATAAGGGTACTTTAGAAGAATATTTGAGAATACACAAACCACTCCCAAAATACTGGTGCCTGATATTAAAGGATAACTATATCTAAGGAGAACTATGGGGAAAAACACTGACCCCATAGTTCTCCTTTAAGGGTATTTTTTTTGGGCACCTAATGTGCAGAGTAGAAGGTACATGAACATGACTCCCAACCAACTCATTTTGCATTAGCAACTTTAAAAGTTAAAAAGAAAATACAGTGATGGAACTAAAATAAAAGTAAACAAGTAGATTGACAAAACTGTGCAATTAACTAAAAAGTGACTGGCCAGCAGTGCTGCAACCCAGGGATTACAGAATGCCAATATTTGGACTTATTCGAGTAATTATACTACTATTTGGTGTTTTAAAATTACATATTTTTAATGAATATTTTACTGAATACAATCATGTTTTTATATATGGCTAAATATGTTTCAGCTTTTAAAATTAAAAGTTTGAAACTGCCTCAGCCCCTTTGGTATTGCTCTCTTTCTCCTCTGCCTTATTGAGACCACTCTTAATATTGTTGTCATTTACATCCCACATTTCCCCTAATTAAAGTGACATTAAACTCAGGAGTTAGATCTTAAAAATGCATTCAAGTACCTTAGCTATTTTCAAAACTAGACCTTATTTGTGTATCACTCGGCTGTAGATCTTCAAATCATCTCTGAATTCATACGGACACTGTCCTTCCTTCTGGAGGGTGGCTGCTTTTGTTGCCCATTGTCCTTATGTGTGTTGTAAAGTAGCCACCGCTCCAAGTTTAGTGTCACTTTAAGTGGTGCACACCCATTACCATCTGGCAACTTATGAACCCAAATCCTTACTGTTTGTGCCTGTACCTTCTAAAAAAAACAGTCTGTTTTCCTTTTCTTAAAGTCCCATAGACTTATTCTGATTCATGATTTATTTTTAGCACCATATTTTGTACAACCTTTTTAGTCATTATATTCTATGTATATTTTTTATTGCCCAGCATATTCTATTTTATATTATATTTAATTGATATATTTACTTTCTATCATGTACTTACTCTGCAAAGATGTTATTACATAAATACCACATTACCTTGTGTCTCTAGACACTTTACAGGTACTGCTGTTGTCACTCGTGACTTCTTTCCCCAATGGGCTAACTTTGTCTAATCCTAAATGCAGTTTAAGAATAACTTGTCAGCCATTTTAAACTTTTTAAAATAAAAGTCCTGTTAAATGGCCCTTTTAACGCTATTGCACTGCGGTAATGCATATTACATTAGCATGTGTTGTGATGTGCTGTGGTGTTCAGAATGCAGCTGGTATGATTTTTGAGAATGTCAGGATCTCACAATTACCATTACTAGCCAGAAACCCTCTCTGGGATGTCCCTCTAAATCAATTTTCACTTTACATTAGTGATCTGACTTCCGTGACCTAATTGCTAAGTCCTTCCTACTACCTTACCCCGTCTAGTGAAAGTTGCTGAATGTCCATTAAGGGAACTCTCATTGCACAGGGAAATGGCAACTAGTGGGGCTGAGTTCAGGTAGCTAATAACAGAGGCAAAAACAGTGTACCGTATGTCTAAACCCAAACTTTTTTTAGTTTTAGATAGAGTAGACAAGGATTAGTACCCTGTAAGGTATGGAAACTATGGAAATGGTTCCTTCCACTTCCTGTTGTGGCTATTGAATTCTGAGGGTAACAATGATCGTCTTCATAAGGAACAGTGACATCTCTCCATACTTTCACTTTCAGCTATGGGGCAGGAAGTGAAGGGAAATCACCCCAATGTAATATATATGACAAAAAAAACCTGACAGCAATTTTAATTATTCCCTACAAAAAAAATTCTTTAGAAACACTTTAAAATAGTTTCAAGGATGAGGGTTTTTTACCCTATAAGACAATGGTAGGCATTTTGTAGTTTCTCTCTTATGCAGGAATTTTACTTTTCCTTATTATTTGTATAATCAATGTTAGGTTAAAACCTTATAAGAATGGAAAAGAATGAGGAATGCAAGTTATAAAACTTCAAAACCCCAAATATTCACTTGAAGACAAAGATTATATTATTGTAAGTATTATTTTTATTGTGAATTTCATCTACTAAATCCCTACTTTAAAATAATTTTAAACTTTAAAGATTCACAGCACAAAAGACAAGCTAAAGGAAGCTCAGCACATCTCCGGTGGCTTCACTACTGCTAGTTATAAATTATATGATTCTGATCACATTCCAATGCACCAATTCATCTTCCTAAATGAACATAACTTATATTAGGAAAATTGCACACTCTTCAGGGTACAGTCCCCAAATGTCTTCGCCTAAGCAGAGATGTTATCTTTATAAATTGTTCCATAGCCGAACAAGCCACATTAAATTTTTAGAAGTCATATGAATATTCAGAAGTTAATTTCAATTGCATTGTAACAGGCCCAGAGGCATGTCAGACAGCCTAATCTTCTAAGTACTACCACATTCAATAACCTTTTAATGAAAGTTACACTAAATATCATGTGAGATAGAGTTGTTTGTGGTTATCAGTTAAAATTAAGTAACTTATTTTTATTCATGACTATAGCAATAATCATAATCTAGAATCCTAGCAGAAACATTTTTTAAATTGATTCACACACACATATAGAAAGCAAAATGACTAGGCATTTAATACAATTATTTAAACTTAGATACAAGTTAGTAACATTGGTTAAGAAGGCAACACATAAAACAGTTATAACTTATATATAATTAGTAATGGCATACATGAAAGAAAAAGTAACACACTTTTAATGTAATCCTGTGACCACTCCAGCCATATGTGCGTAAAATGTGCATACAAGTGCAAGCACTTTCCAATTGTAGCACACAATATAACTTTAATTATGAACAGTGGATTACCTTAAAAACCATGTGCTGTGTTAAAGTGACACTAAACTCAGGAGTTAAACCTTAAAAATGCATTCAAGTACCATAACTATTAATACAAATGTAGCTTATTTGTGTGTCACTCAGCTGTAGATCCTCAAATCATCTCTGAATTGGTGCTGACACTGTCCTTCCTTCTGGAGGGTGGCTACTTTTGTTCCGCAAGGTACTTGTGTGTGTTGTAAAGTAGCCACCTCTCCAAGCTCACTCCCATGAAAGACTATAACTTCAAAACAAATGAGTAAACTTTACATGAAATTGTAGTCCTTCACGGGAGCAAGCTTGGAGCAGTGGCTACTTTACAACACACATAGGAGTGAAGGGCCAAACAGGCCTGAGTTCGATTCGAATTCAAACTTTAGAACATCCAAAAAGTTTGAATTCAAACTCGAACTCAATGCAAATCTATGAGGATAGAACTTTCAAAAACAATTGTTCCCTTTAAGAGGGCGTATATGCAAGTTATTGGCCATAAAAAAAGGGTATGGAGATTCGGGTACTGCCCTGGGGGACAGGAATCAATGAAAAAAACGTTTTAAAAATACAGTTTTTAAAGGAGCAGTGGCTTTAACACCACTTAAAGGGTAACAATAAAAATGAAACATGGAATATTTAGGAGGGACCTCGTGTAAAAAAAAAAAAGTGTGTGGGGTTCCCCCCAAAAGTCATACCAGACCCTTAAGGTCTGGTAGGAATATTGAGGAGGGACCCCTTTTAAAAAAAAGAACAAAAAAAGTGTGTGGGGTTCCCCCGTAAAGTCGTACCAGGCCCTTAAGGTCTGGTAAAAATTTAAGGAGGAACCCCACCCCCACAAATGGGGGGGACATGGGGTCCCCCCTAAAACTCCATACCAGACCCTTGATCCGAACATAGGCCTGGCAGGGCCAAAAAGGGAGGGGACGAGCGAGCGGTCTCCCTCCCTCCCATACCAGGCCAAATGCCCTGAATGGCATTTTGGGACGAACACCCGCCCCAGATTTTGACAGATGTCGGCAACTTATAAACAATTGGGCAGAGCTAGCAGTGACCCCTAGCTCTGCCCAACTGTTTACAGTTGTAACAGGTGAGCCATGATTGGGCACAGTCATCATGACTTTGCCCAATCATGGCTCTCACAGTTCTCTTTGCCCTGATTGGGCAAAGTCTTGCATCTGACAGGTGCAAGGCTTTAGCCAATCAGGGCTCTCCAATGCACACAGTGCATTGCGGGGCGTTCAGCGGGTGAACAGCAAATCGAATGCCCTGATAGTTTGTGTGTTCTGCGAACACACGAATTAGCAATGTTCGAGACGAACTCACGTTTGGCTCGAACATCGAGGCCAACCCTAGTCATTAAATGACAATAACTTGGCAGAGCCAGCCATGAGATCAAGGCTGGCTCTGCCCAGTTGTTTTCATTTGCGGGTAAAACGGTCTGCTTCAGCACACTGTTCTCCCCGCTACGGTTGTGACTACGGCTCAACCATAGGAAGATGCTTAGAAAGATGGGTAGGAAATGGCTGAAGGAAAATCAGCAGTACTAAGATGTAAAAAGGATGAAAAAAAGGAGTGGAAATTATTTTAAAAGAATAAAATAAAAACTGTTAATGATATGCAGTTTTCTTTAGCAAATGAAATGCTGCCTAGTACTTTTTTAATTTTAAATGGAATTTAAAATTGTAATGGAATTTTAATAGAAATGGTCTCCATTGGTTACACAATGTGATCTGGTATTAAGGAGAGATTAGACTGGTAAATGAAAGTCCCCATTGGACAGGACAAAACTGATCAAAATTTGGCATTTTATTAAAGGCATTTGCATGAGAGTGATGCAGACAATCATTAAAGCTCTTAAATGTTAAATTTTTGAAGTAGCAGAAAACACCACAGTTGGATAATAATGATGGAAACTTCTCAAATGCTTATGTAAGCTTATATTTAAGCTGATCCTTAAAAACAAAATATATCCACTTCTGGAACAATATCAGTTACCAGCAAACTAACACAGAGTTTGTGGGTTCATTTAAACACAGTGACATTTTGGAATGATATGTCATTATTCTGGAATGAATAATTCCAGAATAAAAAAAAAACTTGGACTCATGGATGAAATAGACAAATGACATAGATAATATGATAAATAGTAAAGCCAGATAATAATTCCCTGTCAGCGGTAAGGAGAGCAGGAAAGGATAGGCATCACATGGTTTTCAAGGTCATTGGATGATAAAGTAACGCAGGTGTCTGTTCTATCATACTCACATTGCGTGCCTGTACATGTAGTGCCTATAAGTTCACCTTAAAGCAAACCTATCACATGAGTGTATGGAGTTGAAACTATTAACACTTGACAATTTGTTTTCTATTTAGTGAACTATAAGGTATGTACATGTTTTATAAACATTTAAAAACAACATGATATTGCTGCTTGCTCAAAGAAATAGTGATTGGTACTATTACCATAGACAGCTATTGCATACTGTTAAAATGACACTAAACTCACGAGTTAACTATTAAAAATGCATTCAAGTACTCTGACTATTAACAAAATTGTAGCTTATTCGTGTATCACTCAGCTGAAGATCCTCAAATCATCTCTGAATTCATGCTGACACTGTCCTTCCTTCTGGAGGGTGGCTACTTTTGTTCCCCGTGGTCACTGTGTGTGTTGTAAAGTAGCCACACCTCCAAGTTCATTCCCCTGATAGACTATAATCTAGCATTTACAGGGTTATTCACAAAGCTGCTGAAGGCAGCCCAGCCGAAGTGAGGTGAGCCGAACGCTGTTCGGCTATTAACTTCTGGCTTGTACGGCTGATTTCAGCCGTACATCGGTTGCCTTCGGTCAGCCGAACATGCATCGGCTGAAATCAACCGTCCATTGGCTCGCTTCGGCTAGCTTCGGTCGGCTGAGCCGAAGTGCACAAGGAGTTCAACTCAGCCCATCCAGCATCTGGATCGGCTGAGCGGAAGCTCTGGAAGCTCACTCACTGCCGTTCGCCCCTATTCTCATTTTTGACATTTGACTTGGCTATTCTGCTCGGTACTTCCGTGGTACAGAGCAGAATAGAGAATAAGTGAAAAGAGTGAAAAAGCAGTGACAGCTAGCTCTGCCCAACTGTTTCCTATTGGCCGGCACCTATCAGAGTCTTCTAGCAGGTCCCAGCCAATGGGCTGAGCTCCGCCCAGTTGTTATTGTTTAATGACAAATCAGGGTCCCCAGGTCATTTGGGGACACTGATCTGTTATTACAACTGGGCGGAGTGAGCCGTGAGATGACATTTGCGGGGAGAACAGCCGGCCCTTCGGCATGCCGTTTTCCCCCCTGCGGCTGTCACTGCGGCTCGACTGAGCCGCTCGTCCCCTTTCGGCTGCTGTACGGGCTATTGTGAATAGCCCTACAGCAGGCCTTCCGTTTGACTGAACCGAAGGGCAGAGGAGGCTGAGAGCCAAAGGATCAGCCGAAGCTATGGCTGGATCCTTCAGCTCTTTAGTGAATAACCCCCTTCGTTTACTAATTTGTAATCAGATTGTAGTCTATCACAGGATCGATCTTGGAGGTGTGGCTACTGTACAACACACATGGTGCTGGTGCAGATGGCAGCCATCCTGGGTGCACTCAGTAGAATACCATACTTAGGCAGATAATTCAATGCAGATAGTGCCCAGGCCAGTTTTTGAGTCAAAGACTCTGGTACTGATAGTGGTACTACCTAGCATGAGACATTGGAACGTATTTTCGTGAAGCTGGCAGAATGCTTCCCTGTCAGAGACAGAGTCGAGCAGAGCTACTTCTCCCTCCGATCCACCAGTAAGTGGTGATAGGGGAGAGATGATCCGAGCACTGAGAAGCGGGATGACCAGTAAAGCTAGTAAAACTGCCTCACCCCAATGTACGCAGGAATATAGAAGGGAGAGAGCCAGAGAATATAGAGACCAGCAAGATAAGGTGAAAGAGATGGTGTCTGAAATGCCCGAGAAATACCTGAATGTGCTCCCAATGAAAAAAGATCTGGACTCAGGCTTTAAACTAATGGAGGAAATACACAGAACAGGTATGAAAGAACTGAAAGCAGACATGCATACTTTCCACAATAGAATAGAAACACCTGAGTCAATAATACAGCCTATGATTGATGTACAAGATACTATGAAGGGACTGTATACTCGTATATTAACTCTACGGACACAGGTAGAGGATTTCAGAGAACCGTCAAAGACGGAACAATATCCGCATACCAGAGACCATGGGGCAAAATGATTTACTAACTACAGTACAGGGGATATTTAATACATATTTGAACAACACAAGTATGGAACAGATTGAAGTGGATAGAGTCCACCGAGTACTGGGCCCCTGGAAGCAGAACCAGGCCCAATAACGGGATGTTTTATGCAGTCTGTATTTGTTTCAGCAAAAGGAGTTGATAATGCGGAGTGCTAGGGAACGTGAAGACCTTGATTATGATGGGTTCTGTATTTCCCTCTTCCCAGATCTCTCGCAGAGGACATTTGCAAAACGAAGGGCTCTGAGCCCAATAACAGAAATTGAGAGAGGCAGGAATCCAATACAGATGGGGGTTTCCATTCCAATTGAGTATAAAAAAAATGATTGCTCTATTGCTATGTACTCAGCAGAAGATCTAGAACAGTTTTTGATACAATTGAAATTTCCATCTGTAAAGCTGGAAACCTGGCTAGACCCCCCAATGCTGCAGTACAAGAGGACACCGCTTTGGGATCCTTGGATGCCTATAAGGCTCTCAGTAGACATGTGCGATTCGTTTCGTTCTGAATCGAAATTCGGACGAAATTTCGGAGATTCGGATGTATCCGAATTCTGAATTACAGAAATAATGATTGCAAATGAATCCGAATTTCCGATTCCGAAATTCGTTAGCGGTGTTCTGTATGAAATTTCATTTGTTGGACGAAATTTCGTTGCAGCAAAGTGACATTAGAAAACATTATTATTTTTACAGTCTGCAGCAGAGGGAAAAAAAAAAAGTGTGTGGGGTTCCCGACAAAATCCATACCAGGCCCTTTAGGTCTGGTAGGAATTTTAAGGGGGAATCCCAGCCCCAAAAATTAACACCACTTAAAGGGTAACAATAAAAATGAAACATGGAATATTTAGGAGGGACCTCGTGTAAAAAAAAAAAAGTGTGTGGGGTTCCCCCCAAAAGTCATACCAGACCCTTAAGGTCTGGTAGGAATATTGAGGAGGGACCCCTTTTAAAAAAAAGAACAAAAAAAGTGTGTGGGGTTCCCCCGTAAAGTCGTACCAGGCCCTTAAGGTCTGGTAAAAATTTAAGGAGGAACCCCACCCCCACAAATGGGGGGGACATGGGGTCCCCCCTAAAACTCCATACCAGACCCTTGATCCGAACATAGGCCTGGCAGGGCCAAAAAGGGAGGGGACGAGCGAGCGGTCTCCCTCCCTCCCATACCAGGCCAAATGCCCTGAATGGCATTTTGGGACGAACACCCGCCCCAGATTTTGACAGATGTCGGCAACTTATAAACAATTGGGCAGAGCTAGCAGTGACCCCTAGCTCTGCCCAACTGTTTACAGTTGTAACAGGTGAGCCATGATTGGGCACAGTCATCATGACTTTGCCCAATCATGGCTCTCACAGTTCTCTTTGCCCTGATTGGGCAAAGTCTTGCATCTGACAGGTGCAAGGCTTTAGCCAATCAGGGCTCTCCAATGCACACAGTGCATTGCGGGGCGTTCAGCGGGTGAACAGCAAATCGAATGCCCTGATAGTTTGTGTGTTCTGCGAACACACGAATTAGCAATGTTCGAGACGAACTCACGTTTGGCTCGAACATCGAGGCCAACCCTAGTCATTAAATGACAATAACTTGGCAGAGCCAGCCATGAGATCAAGGCTGGCTCTGCCCAGTTGTTTTCATTTGCGGGTAAAACGGTCTGCTTCAGCACACTGTTCTCCCCGCTACGGTTGTGACTACGGCTCAACCATAGGAAGATGCTTAGAAAGATGGGTAGGAAATGGCTGAAGGAAAATCAGCAGTACTAAGATGTAAAAAGGATGAAAAAAAGGAGTGGAAATTATTTTAAAAGAATAAAATAAAAACTGTTAATGATATGCAGTTTTCTTTAGCAAATGAAATGCTGCCTAGTACTTTTTTAATTTTAAATGGAATTTAAAATTGTAATGGAATTTTAATAGAAATGGTCTCCATTGGTTACACAATGTGATCTGGTATTAAGGAGAGATTAGACTGGTAAATGAAAGTCCCCATTGGACAGGACAAAACTGATCAAAATTTGGCATTTTATTAAAGGCATTTGCATGAGAGTGATGCAGACAATCATTAAAGCTCTTAAATGTTAAATTTTTGAAGTAGCAGAAAACACCACAGTTGGATAATAATGATGGAAACTTCTCAAATGCTTATGTAAGCTTATATTTAAGCTGATCCTTAAAAACAAAATATATCCACTTCTGGAACAATATCAGTTACCAGCAAACTAACACAGAGTTTGTGGGTTCATTTAAACACAGTGACATTTTGGAATGATATGTCATTATTCTGGAATGAATAATTCCAGAATAAAAAAAAAACTTGGACTCATGGATGAAATAGACAAATGACATAGATAATATGATAAATAGTAAAGCCAGATAATAATTCCCTGTCAGCGGTAAGGAGAGCAGGAAAGGATAGGCATCACATGGTTTTCAAGGTCATTGGATGATAAAGTAACGCAGGTGTCTGTTCTATCATACTCACATTGCGTGCCTGTACATGTAGTGCCTATAAGTTCACCTTAAAGCAAACCTATCACATGAGTGTATGGAGTTGAAACTATTAACACTTGACAATTTGTTTTCTATTTAGTGAACTATAAGGTATGTACATGTTTTATAAACATTTAAAAACAACATGATATTGCTGCTTGCTCAAAGAAATAGTGATTGGTACTATTACCATAGACAGCTATTGCATACTGTTAAAATGACACTAAACTCACGAGTTAACTATTAAAAATGCATTCAAGTACTCTGACTATTAACAAAATTGTAGCTTATTCGTGTATCACTCAGCTGAAGATCCTCAAATCATCTCTGAATTCATGCTGACACTGTCCTTCCTTCTGGAGGGTGGCTACTTTTGTTCCCCGTGGTCACTGTGTGTGTTGTAAAGTAGCCACACCTCCAAGTTCATTCCCCTGATAGACTATAATCTAGCATTTACAGGGTTATTCACAAAGCTGCTGAAGGCAGCCCAGCCGAAGTGAGGTGAGCCGAACGCTGTTCGGCTATTAACTTCTGGCTTGTACGGCTGATTTCAGCCGTACATCGGTTGCCTTCGGTCAGCCGAACATGCATCGGCTGAAATCAACCGTCCATTGGCTCGCTTCGGCTAGCTTCGGTCGGCTGAGCCGAAGTGCACAAGGAGTTCAACTCAGCCCATCCAGCATCTGGATCGGCTGAGCGGAAGCTCTGGAAGCTCACTCACTGCCGTTCGCCCCTATTCTCATTTTTGACATTTGACTTGGCTATTCTGCTCGGTACTTCCGTGGTACAGAGCAGAATAGAGAATAAGTGAAAAGAGTGAAAAAGCAGTGACAGCTAGCTCTGCCCAACTGTTTCCTATTGGCCGGCACCTATCAGAGTCTTCTAGCAGGTCCCAGCCAATGGGCTGAGCTCCGCCCAGTTGTTATTGTTTAATGACAAATCAGGGTCCCCAGGTCATTTGGGGACACTGATCTGTTATTACAACTGGGCGGAGTGAGCCGTGAGATGACATTTGCGGGGAGAACAGCCGGCCCTTCGGCATGCCGTTTTCCCCCCTGCGGCTGTCACTGCGGCTCGACTGAGCCGCTCGTCCCCTTTCGGCTGCTGTACGGGCTATTGTGAATAGCCCTACAGCAGGCCTTCCGTTTGACTGAACCGAAGGGCAGAGGAGGCTGAGAGCCAAAGGATCAGCCGAAGCTATGGCTGGATCCTTCAGCTCTTTAGTGAATAACCCCCTTCGTTTACTAATTTGTAATCAGATTGTAGTCTATCACAGGATCGATCTTGGAGGTGTGGCTACTGTACAACACACATGGTGCTGGTGCAGATGGCAGCCATCCTGGGTGCACTCAGTAGAATACCATACTTAGGCAGATAATTCAATGCAGATAGTGCCCAGGCCAGTTTTTGAGTCAAAGACTCTGGTACTGATAGTGGTACTACCTAGCATGAGACATTGGAACGTATTTTCGTGAAGCTGGCAGAATGCTTCCCTGTCAGAGACAGAGTCGAGCAGAGCTACTTCTCCCTCCGATCCACCAGTAAGTGGTGATAGGGGAGAGATGATCCGAGCACTGAGAAGCGGGATGACCAGTAAAGCTAGTAAAACTGCCTCACCCCAATGTACGCAGGAATATAGAAGGGAGAGAGCCAGAGAATATAGAGACCAGCAAGATAAGGTGAAAGAGATGGTGTCTGAAATGCCCGAGAAATACCTGAATGTGCTCCCAATGAAAAAAGATCTGGACTCAGGCTTTAAACTAATGGAGGAAATACACAGAACAGGTATGAAAGAACTGAAAGCAGACATGCATACTTTCCACAATAGAATAGAAACACCTGAGTCAATAATACAGCCTATGATTGATGTACAAGATACTATGAAGGGACTGTATACTCGTATATTAACTCTACGGACACAGGTAGAGGATTTCAGAGAACCGTCAAAGACGGAACAATATCCGCATACCAGAGACCATGGGGCAAAATGATTTACTAACTACAGTACAGGGGATATTTAATACATATTTGAACAACACAAGTATGGAACAGATTGAAGTGGATAGAGTCCACCGAGTACTGGGCCCCTGGAAGCAGAACCAGGCCCAATAACGGGATGTTTTATGCAGTCTGTATTTGTTTCAGCAAAAGGAGTTGATAATGCGGAGTGCTAGGGAACGTGAAGACCTTGATTATGATGGGTTCTGTATTTCCCTCTTCCCAGATCTCTCGCAGAGGACATTTGCAAAACGAAGGGCTCTGAGCCCAATAACAGAAATTGAGAGAGGCAGGAATCCAATACAGATGGGGGTTTCCATTCCAATTGAGTATAAAAAAAATGATTGCTCTATTGCTATGTACTCAGCAGAAGATCTAGAACAGTTTTTGATACAATTGAAATTTCCATCTGTAAAGCTGGAAACCTGGCTAGACCCCCCAATGCTGCAGTACAAGAGGACACCGCTTTGGGATCCTTGGATGCCTATAAGGCTCTCAGTAGACATGTGCGATTCGTTTCGTTCTGAATCGAAATTCGGACGAAATTTCGGAGATTCGGATGTATCCGAATTCTGAATTACAGAAATAATGATTGCAAATGAATCCGAATTTCCGATTCCGAAATTCGTTAGCGGTGTTCTGTATGAAATTTCATTTGTTGGACGAAATTTCGTTGCAGCAAAGTGACATTAGAAAACATTATTATTTTTACAGTCTGCAGCAGAGGGAAAAAAAAAAAGTGTGTGGGGTTCCCGACAAAATCCATACCAGGCCCTTTAGGTCTGGTAGGAATTTTAAGGGGGAATCCCAGCCCCAAAAAATGTGGGGGGGGGG
>NW_017306404.1:1750245-1750756 GCF_000935625.1 Nanorana parkeri | reverse complement strand
CGGCAGGCCAGGCTAGGGGGGGGGGTCGAGCACCCCCCTCCCTGCGCCTTACCAGGCCACATGCCCTCTGCATTGAGAGGGTGTCCCCATACCGATGGGGACAAGGGCCTCTTCCCCACAACCCTGACCCAGTGGTTGTGGGGGACTGCAGGCAAGGAGGCTTATTTGCATTGGGGTACCCCTTTAATTAAGGGGGCACCCAGATGCCACCCCCCCGGTACTTGTACCCCTACTCATTCACTAAAGGGTTCAAATTCAAAGTAAATAAACAAACCACACACCACACCACAAAAAATCCTTTAATTTTTTAATTTAATCCAATTTTTGAATATTCCTTTAATAAAAAAAATAATGGCTACATCGATGTAATCCAGCATCAATCACGATGCACAACCACCGCCGACCTGCTGCAATAAAAAAAAAGCCCCAATGCACAACGACCATTCAAACCCAGCGAAAACTGGCAGCAAAATCACATCTCCTACCCTAAAGTAAATAGATGGGCGGAGCG
>NW_017306404.1:1735607-1749793 GCF_000935625.1 Nanorana parkeri | reverse complement strand
GGACCGGGAACATGTCTCAGTGCCTGTGATTGTCCCTGTGCGCTGACGGCTTCCTGGCGGGCTCGGCACGAGGCGCTTGCGAACTCGCCCGAGCCCTTCACTACTCACGAATAGCATTTGGGAGCTCACAAATGCTATGTAGTATTTTACAGCTAAGAATTTCAAATGGGCGGAGCAACATTGGAAGAGCATGTTTGGACCATATTAAGCTGTTTCACTGGTATTACAAAACATGATTTTTCCCTCCTTCTGTCCTGCTCGTGTTGCGATCTGCTTCCTAACATGACCTTCCCCATTGTCAGAGATTGAAGGATTTGGTCTATTTCTTCTCCATGTGGGTGGCTTCTCGCTGGCTGGTCTATATCAAGCTGCTGTTTTCTTTAGGATTAATATCCTCCTGAGGAAGCCTTATTTAGGCAAAACATGTTGGGGTGTCTGAAAAACTCCATTTGCTCAATTAATCATGAATAACTAGACCATTGCAACAAGATTACCGCCAGGAAGGTTAATATTGAAAAATGTAAAGTTATGAATGTGGGTGTCAATAATATGCATTATTGACACCACTCCTACGGTGGGAATACCACTGTAGGAATCATAGGTGGAAAAATATTTGAGGGTCCTAGTTGACAGCAGACTTAGTTATAGCATGCAATGCCAGGATGCAGCAAATAAAGCTAGCAGACTACTATCATGCATGAGAAAGGGTATGTACAATAAAGGCAAATTGATAATTCTGCTCCCTAAAGGAGAACTATGGGGTCAGGGCTTTTCCCCATAGTTCTCCTTAGGGTAATGGGAGGACACAAACTAGCATCCTCCCATCACCCTAAGCTCAGTATACCGTGATCTACAGCTCGCGGTATACTGAGACGCCGCAGCCGGAGCGGATCCCGACATCGATGTCGAGATCCACCCAGCTGCGTGAGTGACAGCTGGCTCTGCCTATCTAGAGGCATAGCCAGTTGTACCCGCCCCCTCCCCCGTCCGTTCCGCCAGTCAGCACTGGCAGATCGAAGTGGGGAGGGGGGAATCCATCCCCTCCTCTGTCACGACAGAGAGCCGTGACAGGATCGAGAAGTGAGCGAACACCGGCATGTGTTCGCTCACCTCCCGATCTACTAAGCCGACCTGTGACAGTGTCATTGTCACAGGTCGGCTAGAACTATGAGGTGAGTGAAAAGCACTCACCTCATAGTTCTCCTTTAACAAAACACTGGCCTGGCCTCATCTTAAGTATGCGGTTCAATTTTGGTCACTGATTCATTGAAAGAATGTCCTTGAGCGAGAGGGAGGACAAAAGTAATAAAGGGGCTAGTGGACAAAAGCTATGAGGAAAGATTGCAAACATTAAACATGTACACTCTTGAAAAAGGGGGTTTGAGGTCCCTTTCATAAGGGCATTCAAAATAGGTCTGTCTATCAGTTTTTTAGGTGGACCTGATCGAAAGCCCAATGTTAGACTATGGGCAGCCAGATCTAATAAACTTCCATCCATTTACATTCTGGTCACAACGGGCTCCAGACAGGTCCAGAAAGACAAATGGATCAGAGTTTCGTTTTGACAGACCTGATCATGCTGAAGCAGAGGTAATCTTATGTAAATGGACACATGTCCATTTACATCTGATTTCCCATAGACCAACATGAGTCACGCAATTTCAGTTTTTTCCTCATCACAAGATGGAGGAAAAAACTGGAAGGACACCGATGTCAAAAAGTTGACATCCATTCCGATCTGCAGGGGATCCATGCATGTATCCCCCAGGGGACATGATAGTAATGTACAAATTGTTTAATGGTAGTATCAGTGATGGTAGTATCAGTAATAAACTGTTCTCTGTTAGTTCAAACAAGAAGACAAGAGGCCACCACCTGAAATATTTACTGTATGAGAGATAAAATTGTCGAACTCCTTTCACCAGGCAGTGGTATCAGCTAAGACTATTGACTCATTCAAGAACCAGTTATATGATTTCCTCAGAGAGCACGATATGCAGGGGTACAAGTACACTTAGTAACTCATACACACACAAACACTGTGTCTTCATTTAACCTCAGCAACTATGTAACTATGTATTATGACATACAGTGCCTCTTGTTATATACTGTATTATTAAACAGAAACATGGAGGTTGCCATTACTATTTCTCATTTTGCAAATGTTAGCTGCCTGGGTGCCGAGCTGACACTCTGGCTTTAATACTCTGAGGCACTGACCTGAAACACGAATGTAGATCAGGATGCCAGTCTTTACTCTCATTCTCCTGATCAGCATAATTGTTTACAGCCACTGCCTCAAAAAGTATTCAGAACCAGGGTCAGTGTAGTAGCCAGGAAACTTAAGAAGGAGGACAGCAATGGGAGCCCACATTTGTTTTCAGATAAGATTTTTTTAAGGATATCAGGACTAAACCTGCAGCTCTGAGACCTTTATAATGATAGTTGACCATGCCCATACCTCCAAACTTTCTTAAATTGGAAAGAGGGACACACTCCTGCCTTGCCCAACAGTACACAGAACATACAAAAATGTATATACAAAAAAATGACTGGATAAACCTATCCAATAATTTGGAGTTTGTGTGAAAGTTTTAGTGCTAAATAACAGTTTTAGTAGTTAAATAGCAGATTTTTTTATAAAGGCTTATGCATCAGAACAAAAATAGGGACAACAGAGGAGGAAAGATGGACTGAGAGATTTTGCTCTAAAAGAGGGGTGTTCACTCCAAATAAAAGGTATATTGGGAGCTATGCATGCCTGCTTATTCTGTGTCGGCACAGCCACTTGTAGCCTTCATCAGGGACACTTGTGGCAGGGTTACAACACTGGAAAACAATTAGTACACAATTGCCACCCTAAAAAATACATTAACATGTTAAAATGTATATAAGATTTTAGTAAGTGGGCTCATATCTACTTTAATTCCTAATATACATATCATTTACAGGATGAGTGATATATCAATCTAATATATCATTTCATCATTGATGTTCTGATGAAGGGGGCGTGCCCCGGAAATGCGTTAACGTCACTACACACAGGAATCGCCTAGTGGACATCTTACTGCCTGTCAGCTCCTATTCCATGGCTGTGTGACACTCATGTTTGTGAGTATTATTCGGTTCTTCACTCTACAGGTGAAACTCGAATAATTAGAATATCGTGCAAAAGTAATGGCAGTAAGTGCTGCAAAAGGGGCCCAAACCAAGTACTGAGTACATATGCATGCTTGTACTTTTCAGAGGTCCGATATTGTTCTATGTACAATCCTTGTTTTATTGATTGCATGTAATAATCTACTTTTTTGAGGTTGTGGATTTGGGGTTCTTGGGGTTTTCATGAGCTGTAAGCCATAATCATCACAATTATGACAAATCACGGCTTGAACTATCTTGCTTTGCATGTAATGAGTCTATCTCATATATTAGTTTCACCTTTTAAGTTGCATTAGTGAAATAAATGAACTTTGCACGATATTCTAATTATTCGAGTTTCACCTGTATGTTTACTGAAATAAAATTGACCTGCACCAGTAAAGGCGCCCCTTTTGTGCTTATTTTCTAATATATCATTTCAGTTTAAAAAATATATTTTTTTCCAAGTCTGAAACTTAGGAGGGGTAGCTATAAAAAGAAAGAAACTGCCCATGAGTGCAAAAGATAACTTTTTATCTGAAGATAAACCATGACAAATGATGTTCTCAAATAAACAGATGGCAAAGTCTTCCCTGAACAAGATATAGTTTATCACAAACAGCTTGCAGAACTCTTTCAGATGTGATAAACCAAGAAAAGCCAGGGAATACTTCAAAATAATTTTACACTCTGTGCTGCATTATATTTTAAACTGCAGACCTGCCAATGTATGCAGGTAACTTACAAAGTAATAGGAACACAATGGACCATGAAAGCAGGTTATATTTACATGAAAGTTGTATAGCGCTAGACAAGTTGTTGCCAACTCGCATGGCAAGTTGTGGCAATCAAAGCTGAGTCTTGTTCCATAAAGATCCAGTAGGTTGTCTTTTCCCCATTTTAATCTACTAGGTAGATATGAAACAATAAATGTGAATTTCATAAAGGCTTTATAGTTTGCCTTATCAGCCACTTTATTTTACTAGAAAAAGGCACATCTTTGTAATAATAATAAAATATATTTCCCTGCATCTTTTTATTTTAAAACTAGGATTCTTAGTAATGTCTATATAAACGATTGTCTATAGCAAAGAACTGATCAGTAGGCATGGGCTCAATGTTCAATTCGAACGTGAGTTCGACTCAAACATCGGCAGTTCATATGTTCAGTGAAAACACGAACTGTCAGGGCGTTCAGCAGGCTATTCGCCCGTCAAGTGCCCCGCAATGCACTGTGTGTGCATTGGAGAGCTCTGGTTGGGTAAAGCAATGCACCTGACCACAGGTCTGGTGCAAGACTTTGCCCAATCAGGGCACAGGGCTCTGTATGAACCATGATTGGGCAAAATAATGATGACTTTGCCCAATAATGGCTCACAGCTAAGTCCCAGCCCCCATACTATATAAGGCTGCTTACACGGCAGCCTTATGTAGTGTGTTGCTGGAGTTAAAAATAGAGTGTTTCAGTTAGTATAGTATAGTATAGTGCAGTGAAGTGGAAGCTAACTGGTGTCAGTGTAGTGAGGTGTCAGTGCTTTATACAGCATTTAATGCTATATACAGTACTCTGTACTGCATATTGTATTATTTTCTATGCTGTATATTCACTGTCTTTTTGTGTGGGTGTCAGTGGCATCACTGGTGTTTCTCCTGCGTCACCAGTGTTGCCATTTAAAAAATATATATATTTTTTCTTTTTAATTTTCTTTTATTATTTGTACTTTTTTTCAGCAGCAGGTTGTTTTGCTGCCCCATTGCTGTTCCCCCTTTTGTGTCGCAGGTTTTCCCTTTTTTTTCCCCCATTTTTTCTTAACTTTTTTTATAATAAGCATTGTACAACAATATAATTTGAATTTTTAGAGCAAGGTGCAATCCTGCACTCGTCAAGCATAACTGCAGGGTTGCGATATATGAAGGCACCGCCAACACTAAAGGCCCAATTTTAAAGCACCTGTTGTAACTTTCATATAACGTCTGCTAAAGAGACACCAGAATGTATCCAAAAAATCTCTAACCT
This sequence comes from Nanorana parkeri, assembly GCF_000935625.1. Lineage (NCBI taxonomy): Eukaryota > Metazoa > Chordata > Amphibia > Anura > Dicroglossidae > Nanorana > Nanorana parkeri. The sequence goes on along the minus strand of NW_017306404.1, from coordinate 1,744,638 downwards.
TGTTCAAGTGTCCTAAAATGTGGCCTCTTCATACAGGCTGCCTCCCCAAGCAGTTATTTAAAGATTAAGGGAAAGCCAATTACACGCAATTTAAATGTCATTTTTTTCTTTATAAATGTCATTTTTGCTGCAGCAGGTTGTATACATTGTACAGATGCGCCACTTTACAGGCAGTTTAAGCGAATACCCTAGGCATGATATTTAAAGGAATTTTTCATTTTTTTTGTTTCACTTTAAACAATGTTAAAATCACTGCTCCTTTAAAAGCAGTATTTTTTAAAAGTTTTTTTTCATTGATACATGTCCCCAAGGGCAGTACCCAAAACCCCATGCCCTTTTTATGGCCATTACTTTATGGCCATACATTGAAGGCATATAAGCCTTCAAAAAGGGGACATTTGATTTTTCGAGTTCTGGTCCCATAGACTTACATTGACTTCTAAGGGTGCCCACACACCTTGCGATAATCGTACGATAATCGCGGGAAATCCCGCTATCGTACGATTATCGTAAGGTGTGTGGAAGCCGTGCGACTTCTACTACTGTAAGGTCGCACGACTTTTAACTTACGAACATGTTCGAAAACCCGCCGAGCATCGTATGATGTTCGGCGGGTGTGTAGCATGTTCGTAAGATAAAAGCCGGCCGGGCCGGTGTGCGCAAGCGCACACTGCCCGTTCGGCATTGCGGTCATCAGAAGCCCGCCCCTCAGAGAGGGGCGGCTTGCGATCATCGCAAGTACGATCTGCCTGTCCAAGATAGGCAGATCGTACGTTTTTTTACGTACCTTACAACCATCGCAAGACAAAAGTCTTGCGATGGTTGTAAGGTGTGTGCCCAGCATAAGTTCGAGTTAGAACTTTTTCCATGTTCTAAAGTTCGAATTAAAACCAAACTCAGGTGTGTTCAGCCCATCAATGCTCATCAGTAACTACTCAATACATCCAAAAATGTCAGCTATAGATCAATTGGTCCCTGATGCTCTGTCAAAGCATGGACCTGTATTTATGCCAGGTCTGCAAAAAGTAGCTAATCATTAACACCTCTGGAATGTGTGTTCTGCAATATATGATGTCTAATGAAGTACAGATAGGCATCATAATGAGCAAATTAATGAAAGCCATTGAAATCCAGTTGTAGCAAAACAAAAACTGAATGGAGGGTGGATTCAGTCATAATACATATGAAAATATTACATCTATTTCTCCACTTTTAAACAACATGGGAATCTATTAAAATGCTACATTATAAAATAATACATATGTAATACATATGAGTTGTCAAACTTGATGGACATGTGTTTTTTTAGATTAATGTAATCATTATACAACACATCTCACCATTGAGTTGTATGTCTATAGAAATATAACTGCACAATATAATAATTCCATAGTAAGAAAAAAAAGAAATTAGATATATTATGAGTTCATCGAAGAGTTACATATGGATTCTTCCAGGCTATTGCTGCACTCACGCCTTTCTTTATCAGTTGCAAGAACTTTTCAGTCACATTTTTTTTTTCTCATTTCATTGTTAAAGTGACAATAAACCCTCAGATGTTTTAACATAAACCAATACGGTAATGTGTGCCTTACTGTAATCCATGGTTGTTTCCCTTCTCTTTGCTGCTCTTCCTTTTAAATCCTCATGTCTTCTCATGCTGGGGGAGAACTTCCCTTTTCAGCTCAGGGCCTCTTCCTGCAGTGCTGGCTCAGGTTACAAGCCTATACAAACCTTAGGTGAGTTATTCCTAAGATTTACTAAGAATTACAGGCCTACAATATAAACAACAAATTTCCATGCAAAAAATGGTACCACTTTTGGTACAAAATTCCTGACATAATCATACCGCCAGGGAGGTTAATGTCACTTTAATAGTTTTCATAAGTAGTCCTTACCTCACCAAGTTTTCAGCACCTTGAAGAGCAGCTATAACATCCAATGCAATCAGTGAGATTTTATATAGTACAACATTTTCCTATTCCGTATTTGATTAATTACCAAATTCACACTGCTGCTGTCAATATGTTTATGTCATATGAATTTCAACAAAAATTAGCTTAGTCTGTATAAAAGCTGAAATACTGAAAGGGGAAATCTGGTAAATCATAAGGAAAGTTGAAAATAATTGTATGCAAGGATTTGATGGACAGACTTGAGAGAAGTGCATATTGGATGCTGACATCATGTGAGGAATGGGACAAGTGGGACAATTATAGGAGAAAGTATTACATTCTTCACATTCTTTCCTGTTTTCTTTCTCTGAAAACATGATCATTCAGTAATGGTATCAAAATGGTTTAGCTGTATACACTTAAAATGCTTAGAAAAAGTATGCTCATTTGTTGAATGTTAGAGATGTCTCATTTAAAACATGTTTATAAATGTTGAAAAATTAAGATGTTATAGATATATTTTAAATGGATTTGAATACATATTAGGTACTATTATGTACTCTTTTTCTGACATCCACTCTGGTTGCGCAGCCATGGATACAGATTGGCTTTTGACATATCTTCAGAATGAAAGGATGCAATATTTTCTCTTGAACTTGCTATTGCTTTTCATTAAATTCAGCCCCTTTTTATGCAAACCCTGCACTAGAGTTAAGTAAGATTAGTTTGTTTTAATCACAAAGGGTGTAAAGCTTTTATACATATTTGGGCTCATATTTGCCGATCTGCAGTAGTAATCAATCAGTATTATGTATTTCTGTTGATTTACTAAAGGAGTAGAGAATGTCCATGTAGTAAATGGAATGCTCACTCTCCTTAAAAAAAAGTGGAGATGTGTTTACTTCAATTTTCCTAATATGTGCATTTTAAATTTTTCTTTACATATGATTGGATATAGGAAGCTTCACCATATTGACTAAACTAGGCAAACATTGTATATATCTTACATAAGTGAAACAAAGGAGAACTAGGGAATATTATATAAATACAGAAAAGTAATAGGCTGCAGTTCGGGTAGATTTATAGAACAGGTAGCCTTTTCATCATCAATAAAATAACATCTCATGTAAGCTTATTTGCACATTGTCATAAAATTCAAGCCAGGTTATGACAGGTAAAAGAAAAATATTCTGTGTAAGAGTTCTAGCAGAAGATTGTTGCTTTTGGTGCCAAAGGTTGCGTGTTTCCACAATGAAAATGTATCAAAGTGAATGTCAACACATGTCAGCACATGTCAATGCATACTGACATGCACTGCAATGTGTGTTAAAATGCACTGCAATGCATGTTGATGTTAATTGAAATGTATTTTTATGTGTTTCCATTTATTTCAATGACAAAACACAGCAGGGAATAAAATGCATGAAATGAAAAGGTGTGTTTCCAGGCTCAATGCAGACCTCTACCGATGCTTAATCATGCCTTACGTTTGCTCCGTTGCCGTTCCATTCAACTACAGTACTAGGAGCAAAGAAAAGCCCTGTGTAAGTTACAAGTAATCTAAGTTATAACTCTATACCACTATAGCACTATACCACTATATAACACTATAGACTCCCCTGTGAGGGCACTGATTGGCCCAGCACTGACACATGGGTGAACCACATGTTACTCCATATCTGGAAGTGCTGGTTATTTCCTTCAGTTCTTGTTGCTCAACTGAGAGGCAAGTGAAATAAGGTCTGCTTTAAATTAGGGCTGGGAAAATTAACGATTAATTACCTGATTAATCGTTAAAATTTCCCTTCCGGGAGTCCCATCGGAGAGCCGGTGACGTCACGGACATCGACATCACCGGACTACTCCCCCCTTCCCCAAGTGGCTCTGTCGACTAACGAATGGAAGGGGGAGGAGTCCGGTGACGTCGATGTCCGTGATATCATCAGATCTCCTCCCCCTTCCCTTCATTAGCCGGAGGAGCCACTTGGGCCGGTGATCTGTCGACACTGAGAACTTATCGAGTTGTGCGACCGCCTGACTTCCGGTTTCGTTACAACTATGAGGTTTGCCCAAGAAACTTGTTCTGCACAAGCACTTGCCAATGCATTGGCCTATACACATACAGCACAGCAATGAAGTAATAAAGTGAACTAGGATCACACTAATCCAGCACGTTATTATTCTGAATTGCCCCACTCAGGCAGCGGCCATATCGAGTGGGGCACGTGAGATTAATAACGTGCTGGATTAGTGTGATCCTAGTTCATTTTATTACTTCATTGTTGTGCTGTATGTGTATAAGCCAGTGTAGTTGGATCTGTATGTGCGTTATAATTAATCAAAATTAATCGATTAAAAACAAATTTTGATTAATCGAACACGAAAATTTTAATCAGTACCAGCCCTACTTTAAATCAAAAGATCAGCCTGAAAACCAGGCAAGTATTTTAAGGGAGAGGTCAGCAATAGCAGCTTATGGTTTACTTTCAGCACTGGTTTCCTGTAAGCTGAAGACACATATTACAATCTGATTGTATAATTTCCTTTAGCTATACCAGCAACTACTGTATGTAGTGAGAGGTCCTATCTGATTGGATTTCAATTAAAAAGATTGTATAGGTTAACCTTTGGTTTACAAACTTGTTGGTAAATATACAGTGGAATATACAAAGATTACATAATCAAATTGTAAAATATGTGGCCATTTACAAATAAGATATTGTTGTCTGGAATATTTGCCTCTAACATGTACAACATGAGCCAAAGTCACTGAATGTCCAAACACTATTTGAACAGTTCTAAAATAGAATAGCAATGATGGTGTGTTGTTTTTTGTTTAAACTAATTCTTCTAACTAAATAAATCTGGTATCAGATTTACCAGACCCCCCTCAGTCTCAGTGTACATTGCATAATGTGATTGTATGTTAGAATTTGAAATGCCACGTGTGTTTATGTACTGTATAACATTGTCATAGCAACCACCTAATTTGCATTTGGCTGCTTTCTGTTTGTACAGGCAATTACTATTTTGTAGTGTTTAGATATTCGGCATGTTTTTTTCCCCAAGAACTCTGTGTAAATCTAATACCAGATTTATTTAGTAATATTTTTTCAGTAATGAGATCCATTTTATTCTACATGTTTATTTACTACAAAAGAAGATCTTAATTGTTTTTTTTAGTAAACACTGTTTTAATACCACTTATACAACACAAATACACAAATACACAAAATGAAACTATACACATAATTATCATCTCCATGATTTGTTGTTGACATTCTTTTTGTTGTGTGCTGTTTGAAATGTGATTTATGAAAAGCAAATATAAGTATTGTTCTGTGTTAAATTTATTATTAAATATACAGGTAGAGAAGGCAACAATTTTACAAAAGTAATACCTATTGAAACCTAATTGAAGTATTTTAGAAAATTACATTCATGATATCAGGGTGCAGCAAAATGACCATTTCTTAATGTCTTAGCTGTCATACTATATGCCACGTTGCACTGCCATTAATGCTGCTAGTCCTGTTAGTATTAGTAGCAGTGCACTATCTATACGCAGGTATGACAGCTAAGACATTGAACCGATATCATTTTGCTGTTCTTTAAAATCATGGGTGTAATTTCATAGTACTTTGATTGTGCTTTTAAACAAAAAATATTTTTTAAAATCTGATCTTTTAGAACAAATATTTCTGAACGTTTTTTTTTTACCTGCTTGTCTACCAAGGTACGGTTTGGAATGGCACTATGGCAGACTGTCGTTTATAAACAGCAGTGCAGAAATAACCATTGGGTGGTCAGTGTGCCCACTAATGCAAGTAAACCGAACCATCCTCAGTTCAAAGACACAGTGTATAGTGTATCTGAGTGGCTCTGAACCTTGGCATCACTGTGAATGGTCATAGAGAGACCAATAACAGCGATCACAGCTGTAATGTTTACATCGGTGAGCGCTCTCCTTTCACTCATAGAGAAGATGAGCAGCTAATGAATGCAGGAGGCATTTATTATTTCCCCGAACAGAGTAGAGTTCAATGGCAGCAGCAGATTCAAATAAAGTTTAACCCTTTCACACCACATCCTGTTTTATACATCAGATCTCCATATTGCCTCATCAGTGACCCATATATTAATCGCTCACCTCCCTTATCTTGTACATGTGCACATTACCCTCTTATCTCCATCCTCCCACTGTATGTGGTCGGTATAATAAACACCACCTCCTACAGTTTATGCACTGTATCTAGTGTACCATTACCAAGCTTAATGTTTTAACCCGTTCAATACCACTATATATATTCATTTCCATAAAAATTGTGCCAATGAATGAGGTCACCTTGGAGTGTCTATTTAAAAAGAAAAAAGGTCATTTTGGGGGTGTTTGCACATGCCATTTTATTTTAATAGAAAGTAAGGGAAACCTTTCTTTTCAAAATGTTTGGTCTTTTTTTCTCTTATATAGTAACACAGTGGTTGTTAGATACCACCAAAAGAAAAATCAACCTGTCTCAAAAACAATTATATAATAATCTTTTGGGTACAGTGTTCCATGTCTGAGTAATTGTCATTCAAAATATCAGAGCACTAAAAACTGAAAAATGTCCTAGTAATGAAGGACCACTGGTATTCATGTGGTTAAGGGGGAACCCAAGCCAAGCAGCATTTTTTACCTAAAAAGTTGAATACAGCTATTCTTGTGATATCAACATGCATGGCACACTGTAAAGCCAGAAAGGTGACACACCTCTTTCCTGGTTGAAAAATTCAACCTCCTATATAATCTCTCTGCCTCCAGCGGGACAATGAATCAACATTGTCACCTTTGTCCAATTAACACTGAGGTGGCCCAAAAAGCAGTAAGCCTGAAGAAGGGAGAAGCAGAGTGTTTTTTCCAGTGTATAGTATGGCCATGGCACGTGAATAACATCACTGGCTAAACAAAATTATAAATTGTTTGGCAGGTAAAACAGTAAACACATATGTACTTTGTGCATTTAGATAATTTCCTGGAGTTCCACTTTAAGAAGCACAATGGTGTCACCTCCCAACCTCATCCTGTTATAAGTACAATGTGGTCATCTCTAAGTTCTCCCTTCTTCACCAGTCTGTGTGTGGGTATATGGGTGATTACATAAAGCTTAGAATGTTGTGTTCATAAACAGCTCCCTCCTTATAAATTGTATGATTCTGCTACTTGGTAGGAAGGATTAGCTGGCAATGAGATGACAGACAACGTGTCACCTTGGAAGTCTATATTTATACAGATTCACATTGATGTGACAGTAAGATCTTCCCTTGACTTGAGCTGTGCTGTATATTTAAATAATGAACTGTGCCCTCTGGTTTCAGTCTGTTTACATTTCACAACTATGCATGTTTTTTAGTTGTTATCTTGATTTATGTTGTAATCTAACATAAGGATTTTGTTTGCAGAACAGACCTTTAGAATCTAGCTACCTTCTATATGCATAATAACATGAAATGCATATTCTGTACATAGAAGTCTGCACCCCTCCTCCTATATGATGCAGCTGAATTCACTGCTGGAGAGGATTCTGTCTGTATGTCTGTATGAAAGCTTATGTAAATTGGAAGGCTCTAATATTTGTGTGAGGATCAAAGCTTGTGTTTTTTTGTATCTGTCCTTGTGTGTATATTTTTGAGTCATTACAAAAAAGTGTGTTTATTTTTCAATTAAAATTGTCTGATTTTGAAATGGTACTCTATTTACTGCTCGTGTGTGCGCCAAGCATGTGTACAATACCTGTAATAGCATTGTCATTAGGCAGAGCAGATCACAGGCAAAATGAAAAAAACTAATCAGAGTGGCTCTGTGATTGCTATGATAGCCAATCACAGTGATCCCAAATGTAAAAACTGCCTCTTTTCACTTGAAAACCCTCCCCTTCATCTTGCAATGGTGAAGGGGAGGAATGAAGATTGAATGAATGAATTGTAGGTAGTAAGGTAGGCAGCAGCATATTTAAGGTGGAGTTTTAATTAATGTGATTGTGGTATTGTTTTTTAAACTTGTCAACCCTTTTCTTTCATCCTTCCCTTTACACCTCATCTTTATCCTGTCTCTGTAGTATATTAATACCTTAATCTCCCTTATCCTGCACATTAACCCCCTCATATCCATCCAAAATGTTCAAGGCACCAGAGGTTCCATTTCAAGTCTCTGCCACTTTGCATAAATCCAAAGCTGTGGTGTAATTTTTTTTCTCAGAATGACATCAACCAAATAATTTACTTTACATTATGCAGACTTAATAAGCATACATTCAAAATGAATATATAAGATTTGAGTTGAGCTGACCTTTATTCTTGTATGACTGAAAAAGATGATGTGTTCCCACTGTTAATTTAATAAAAACACACACATCCTGCCATATAGTTTGGTCCTGTCATGCAAGGCTGTTAAATAGTTTGGATACGTGATCTTTCAATATACATTATTGGCTGCAGTTCTGCTCAATGTGCCATGCCAGTTCAGAAAGCTTGTTCAGCATTTTAGTAGTCCTAACAATTTCCAAACCAATGTTTAGTTGGTACTTTTTTTTTACATACATCATCTTTTCTCATATTCAGCATTTGCTTGAGATATTTGAAATACAATATGGGTTAAAGCTAGGTTATGTGTTTTGCTATCCTTAGCTCACAATAAGTTGATTCAGCATAGGAACTCATCAGCTGTTTCACAAATAAATGAAATTCAGGTCCCGAGGACGTTCTTTTCAAATATCAAGTGAAAAAGAACTCTAAAGGCTGCTTATGATGCTTAATTGGTGTACCAAATATAACACAAAGGCCAAAGTGTAGAGTGCAAAGTGCAGTGACACTTTCTCAATCTTCCATGATATGGTAAAGATCGATGTTTTAAAGAAAAACTCCAGGCAAGTAAAATCTTAACCCTTGAAGTGGGGCTACCCCAGCACTGCAAGGCTTAAGTGCTCCTGTTGCCTAAGGAGCTAAAATCACAGTGATATACTCACCGAACCACGATCCTGGCTGGCTCCTACACCAGTTCTTTCAGCCACCTTTGCCATCCACACATCCTATGCTCTGTATAAGACTTAAATGACTCACAGGACCTTAAAACACCAGAGTGGTGGGGGGGGGGGGGG
>NW_017306404.1:1726907-1735573 GCF_000935625.1 Nanorana parkeri | reverse complement strand
CCAGGGCCCTAAAAACCCCGGGGGGGGGGGGGGGGGGGGGGGGGTTAGGCTGAAGGGAGTTTTTGTTTAGGTGTAGAAATGCATATCAACCAATCAACCTGGTTAGTTTCAGTAGGTTATCATACTTTGGTTATTACTAGAGGGTATCAGTTTGGTAAGTCAAAGCTAACCATCCTAAATAAATACCCAATAACATTTCTTTATCAACAAAATATCTAAGGAAACCTCCCTAAACCCTAAACCTAACGTGTGCATACCCCTAAACTCAAACATGTACTTTGTCCATTCAGAGCAAAGTAACAGGTTTGTTGCATAGCAGATCTTTCTGCTGCCGGTATTTACCACCTTGCCTTCCCTCACAGCTTCCATCAAGTGTTCTCTTCACCTCCAGATTTTTGCCTTCTCCTGATGATGGCTCTAGTCCTCCCACTGCACTGATCAAAGGCTTGAATGAGGGTTGGGGAAGCATATTTACATTTGAAATGTTTAATAGGCAATATACATAAACGTGGAGACAAAATAGAACCAAATACACTCCAGGAGCCATCATTCTAGTGTGATTAGCACAAGATCAAAACAAAATTACTTAGAAGCTTCTTGGCAGAGCCTTCCTTTGCAGCTGCCTTCTTGATGAATCTGACTGTAATAAACTAAAGTTAGGTAGCGATGTGATATTGCACATTACACCATCTCTGCATATTGACCTACTAAATAGGTTCTTGAAAATAACAAACATGGCCATGGCTTCTGTAGTTTTTTTTTGTAGGTGGTGGGAAGATGGTGGGTGGCAGTGTAAAAATGCAATATAAGGTAGAATACAAAACAAATTAATTTGTTTAAAGGTTAAGTAGTGGCAGCAACACTCATAATTCATAATTGCATGGTTTATGCAAAAAATTGTTTTGCTTTAAACAGACCCTTTTAGTCGGGGGGGTTCAGTTACCCACCTGTCCTGGCCAAAAAGGATATTGATGGGTGAACCCAATCCTCCTCTGAACCTCCCTTCCATATCCCACAGTCCCCCTCTTCACCTTATTCTCCCCATCCCTTCTTCCTCCTCCTCCTCCCCCTCTTTATGTTTCTTCTCCTTCACTCTTTCCTTCCCTTTTCAATACTTCTGCTGTCCTCACATTGACTTCCCCTCTATTCTGGCTGACCTCTGAACACTGCTCTCTCACTAAACCAAAAGTTGCGCAAATCATATTCTCTCCATTATAACGTATCAACTTACAACAACCAAAACCCATTTATTGAATATAGCAATACCAGATGTGTATCCCTGGTTTCTATTTACATTGTCTATTTTTTATAATATAGAATCGATTGTGACTTATGTGTTCAGATAAGTACAGTATTTCTAATTGTTGTTGATTAAACCACAGCACTTGGTGGAAGACCCGCATAGCCCAAGATGTCAGATATCAGTGGCAGCCATAGTTTACAAGAAATCAGAGTTTGGAGTTGTCTTTTATCAGAAATATTTTGTAGATACTTCTCTTCTCTTTTGCAGGGTGCTTTTGGTTTTATTTACAGGTGAAACTCGAATAATTAGAATATCGTGCAAAAGTAATTGCAGTAAGCGCTGCAAAAGGGGCCCAAACCAAGTACTGAGTACATATGCATGCTTGTACTTTTCAGAGGTCCGATATTGTTCTATGTACAATCCTTGTTTTATTGATTGCATGTAATAATCTACTTTTTTGAGGTTGTGGATTTGGGGTTCTTGGGGTTTTCATGAGCTGTAAGCCATAATCATCACAATTATGACAAATCACGGTCTATCTCGTATATTAGTTTCACCTTTTAAGTTGCATTAGTGAAATAAATGAACTTTGCACGATATTCTAATTATTCGAGTTTCACCTGCATATGTGGTGTAATGGAAGGGTCACTTTAAGAATAAGTACTGTTTGTTCATTGAATGGCAGTATGTCACATTTAGTGGGATAATTTTACAAGTGTATTTAGTTCAACACACAACTATACACGTTAACAATTAGAAAACACATTTCTATGACTGCAGAGCTTAATTAGGACATATATTTGATAATAATTAAATCCACAAGGCTGGTATTCAGTATTAATTATGCACTTGGATATTGTTAAAGTAAACTGAAAAAATACCAGATGTTTCTAAAAACACTGTTAGCACTATGAGCTTTTGCAAATGGTGGCTTTGACAATATTTAATTGGTATTTAGTGTATTTATAAGATCTTATGAGTGTCTACAAAGACAGAAAGTCTGGTTGGGATTTGGGGAATGGGTTATAAGACAGGTTGCTAAATATAGTATTAGATTTTCTAAAAGTATCCACTCATCTAGATTTGTTTTTACTATGTGCTAAATATTCAGAGACATTCTGTGATTGTATACCATGCAAGGAAGTAAATCTCTTTTTTGGTGCCTTTTTTAGTTTGGAAGAGATGGGCATGTTTTACACTCTTGCCTATACAAATAATTTTAGTCTAGTTAGGGTGGTTCTCTTATTTTACAGGATGATTTACAATGCACTTACAAACTAGGGAAGGCAGCAAACTGACAGAACCCTGAACACACTAGCATTTTGTTACTGAGCTTGCGTTTATTACAATGTAATGCTAAGCTAGCTGTTTTGTGACCTGGTATTGAAAACAATAATGTATTGTTTTAACAGCTCCACTCTTTCTCTTTGCTGTCCCTTTTAGTCCAGTCTAGCAGGGGGAAATTCTGAACCTCTGGAGAGAGACAACTGCATCCACACAAAGAGCTAGGGTACTTCTCTAGAGCATGCTGGCAAGGTACAGGCTTTTTTTACTCAGACAATGGCTACTAAAGAAAATTACTTTGAGGGCCCCTTCATATATTTGTTTTGCATTAAGGCAGCCCATTCATTTTTTCACACCAGAATGGACATGGTGTTTTGATGCACCTAGAATGTATTTAGGTTATATAAACTTTAGAGCGGACCTTCACACCCTGTGACTAAAAATGACATCATAATTCAGCTTTGCATGCTGATATGAAATCATCTTATATTTATTAGTTAAACAAACATATTTTTACATTTACAGTTTTTCTACTTCCTGATTCTCTTTGGCACAAATTAAGTAACCGTGCCCAAGTATTGCATCCTAGGAAGGTTACATCAGCAGTCGCTAGGAAGTCTCATCTGTAATCTCACAAGATCTCAGGAAAAGGCATTTTCCACCCCTGAGATGATGTGCATCCATATGACCTTATCACATGTTCCAGAGTTCCAGAAATTAAAAGGAGATATAGTAATCGGCCCTTAGTAAAAAAAAAAACAAAGGCCACTGTGCGAAAAATGGGGAGGAAAAGAAAAATAAGGTATGCAAAGAATACAAAGCCGGCAATTATCAAGAAGTATCTGTTTGTAGATTGCCATTACTAAACATTTTAAAGGTGCCCTTGTTATATTTTCAAAGATATGGGTAAAGTTCCTCTTCAAGTGCATTTAAAGACAAAGCTGTAATGTTGTAAATTAGTTCTGCCGTTATATAAACACTTTCTCATTTTTATTGTGCATGTATACAGTGAAAAATAAACTCTTCTTTAAAACTGTGTTTTAAAGGGAAAATGTGTTTGTTGTCCATAGCAAGTAATTTGATTTTTAAATTAATACCCAGAATTGGACTACAAAAATAACAGATGGAAGCTGATTTAATTGTTACATGAAATAAACACTTCTCTTCAGAACAGTTTTCATTCATGAGTCACAGAAAGTTGCATTTCATACAGAATGCACTGTAGTGTAACAGAGGCTAGAGGCTGTGGATACAGTCCGTTCTGTCTCACTCGACCCTATTTCAGTAAACTTAAAAGAAGGAGAAAATGACAGCCAGAGAGAAGAAAATGTGTAATTCAAACCAGTCCTGCTTTATTGCCATGAGTTAAAGAGAATAAAGAAAGCTAGCAGTGTGAAAAATGCTGTGTCTGCAGAGAGCCTCTGCCACTGATAACAGCTAGACATGTCTTTGGTTTGTAAGCCTATTGTGTACCTGACTTCACTGCATAAAGACTAATGTAGCTGTAGGAGTCTGATTCCTCGTCTCTTAGCCTCTTTTCAGTACCTTACAGACAGGCTAAACTATCAGAAAAACTGAAAAAAGGGCACAGCAGTAACTGCATGTTGAATGATAACATGCAGAGCCTTATGTGGCCCCTGAGATCTCTGGACATTCAGTTATGCAAATATTGACTTCAAATCTTGAATTTGCACTCTAGCCCAACCCCTCCCATACCTCAATTGGTCAGTGAACTGTGGTGTTCATACCCAGTGGTGTATTTACAAATTACAATTTACAGCTCGGGGGCTGACATTTTGTGCCGCCGCCGCCCTCCCCATCAGCACAAGCACGCCACCAATACCCCCACTCCCACGGGGCGATCACTCACCGGAGCAGTCAAAGCACTGCCATCCGCTGTCTGGACACCGACGTCCACTGTCTGGACACCGCCGAAACCCGCAGTCCGTCCAAGCCGGCGTCCACGTTCACACAAGCCGCCGTCCTCGTCCCCGCCGCTACTATGGCCTTCAGTTCTCTCCCCTTCTCTTGACCACAGCAATTGCCGCCCTCTGGGAATCTGAAACGCCATGTTTGCCTCGCGGAAGATACGCCCCTGTTCATACCTCTGTCCTGCAGTTGTCAAAAGTATTGCAAATACTTTTTATACTCCAAGCAAGTTAGTTGCTGTTGTGACATAGTCATACACTTGTTTTATGGATGCCTGAACTTGTTGCTAAAACACTCTATGCCTAATTATACTCCCAGACTACGAGACACAACAAGAATGGTGATGAGGATACTTCTCCAATCCCTGTCTACAGCAACCTGCACCTTTTCTTCCACACCCTAGTGAGCCTGCAATGCCTTTTAATGTTGAATTTTTATGTTTGAGAATAACAAATTTGCTGCTAATCAGGAGGACTTACCTACTACTGGAAAGCATGCTTTACTTATTCACTGCCTGGCAGCAGAAGAACAGCTTATTTGCTATAATCTTCCAACATAGATGACACTTATAATACAGCTCTCAAGGCATTAAAGAATTTTTTGTGCCTAAAGTAAACATGGTTGCAGTTATATAAATTCTGGCAACATGGACAGCATAATGGCAAATCCATAGTACAATTTATCGCAGCCTTGAGAGAGTTAGTTGTTACCTGTGAATTTAGTGCTCTAACAGATGCTTTGAGACCAACTTGTAGAAAAAATACAAGCAGCCTTCTGAGTATATCAGAACAGGAATTACCTTGTACAGAGTGTATAAAGTAGTATACATGTAACAACTGTACATAGTGACAGCTACAGGCCAGAAGTATGAACCCCCACACCTACCAAAGTTTTAAATGAAACATGGGAGAAGCAGGAAATGGCCAGAGCTAGGGATCTGCACAATAAGTTTCTCTAAGTTAGGGCTTCCAGCGTGATCAGTAAGCTAACTAAATGTTATGTGCAAATCCTCTTTAAGCCCTCGTTCACACCTGAACGTTTTGTAGCGCGTTCTACGCTCGACGAACGCTCTACAAAACACTCAAAAATATAAATCCCATTGTATTCAATGGTCTCGTTCCCACCTTGGCATATTTCCGCCCGTCCCTAACGCGGTACAAAACGGCCCACGGCTGAAAAGGTACATGTACTATTTTGCGCCGTTTTGTTGCGCGTTTCCATTGGGATACAGCCAAGTAGCCTTTGGAAACGTGCGTTTGACGCACAACATTTTTACCGTGAATCGCGGTAAAAAAACGCATACTCATATGCAATATGCCTAGGTGTGAACGAGACCTTAGTCTTACAGGGGGCTTGAGAGCTTTATAGGATAATTGCACAGTGGACTCCTGTAGACTTTGGGTTGTTTCCCATACTGGGAGATGTCCCCATAAAATTCTATAAGGATCAATTTTGCAGGCATAGCCAGCAGAAAGATTTTGACTGCAGGATACAAAGATTATGGTAGGGCATGGCTGTGGGCTTCAGATAAGTATGCATCTAGGGTGGAGGATAATGAGTTCCTTTTAGGGGAATAAGCAGAAAGAATAACTGAGCTCATCTTTAATAATAATAGCTGGTGATCCTGCCATAAAGGTCTTTGTTCAGGCACTCACATTGGGTGACAAATGTCTCCTAGTTCTTGTGGCAATCCTGTGTTGCCACCATGTCACATGCATCCCAATTGGGGACAACAAGCTTCCCTGCTGACTCACACTGTGTGGACATGCTCCACTCTTGTCACTATCAGAAAGTTAATCCAGAGCTATGATGTGCAGCCACTGCTGAAGCAGATGCATATAGACATTAAGAGGCTGAAAGAGGTTTCAGGGGACCAGCAGCAGCGAGCTCTGAAAAATAGGATGAAAAAGGTAAAAATCATATTTTATAACAAAAAATAATATCTATATTTTATGAAATACAGTGCTTTAACAATGAAATGTAATTTAGTTAGGGTTTACATCTGCTTTAACTTAGTCTACCAGACAGGTATGAAGCCCCTTTAGTTGGCTGTTGGGCTGCCTATTGTATAGACCTTAAAGGCAGCCCAATAAAGGAGCAAATATAGCAGGCTGACAGCATTGCTTCTAATTGCAAGGCATTACCTAAGGCTGGGTTTGCACTGGTTTGTTGTAGTAACGCATAATAAAGTGTGTTTTGCTTTGCATTACTGCAAACACATGGCGATACAGTGCAAATCATTTTGGCGCCATTCATTTTGAATAGCACAATGATGCACTAACACAACACTCTTGAGCTCACGTGCGTTGTTTAAAAAGTGCCATGTATGACTTTCGGTGACCCATCCAAAATGAATAGACTTCTTAACACAATGCATGTAAAATATGCAATAATGTACATTCAACATCTGCTGTTGAACCTGTCCATAGTATTTTCGGCCTGCAACTGACAGTACTTCACAAAAACAGATTCACCAAAAAAAAATGTGTTTAAAGGAGAACTATGAGGTGAGTGCTTTTCACTCACCTCATAGTTCTAGCCGACCTGTGACAATGAGACTGAGGTGAGCGAACACATACCTCTCGATCCTGTCACAGCTCTCTGCCGTGACAGGGGAGGGGCTGGATTCCCCCCTCCCCGCTCCGATCCACCAGGGGGCAGGTACAGCTGGCTCTGCCTCTAGATAGGCAGAGCCAGCTGTCACTCACGCAGCTGGGCGGATCCAGACATAATTGTCGGGATCTGCTTCAGCTGCGGCGTCTCAATATACCGTGAGCTGTAGCTCGCGGTATACTGAGCTTAGGGTGACGGGAGGACGCTAGTTTGTGTCCTCCCGCTACCCTAAGGAGAACTATGGGGAAAAGCTTTAACCCCATAGTTCTCCTTTAAGAAAACTGTATACAGTGAGGCACGATGCTAAATATACTGAAAAATAGATTATGGGTTTATACTTTAAGGAGCTCCGTAGAAGCATAAGGTTCACTTCATGGGAAATGTGTAGTGGGAAAAAATGGGAGCTGCCATTGTTCTTTATAAGAATAAAAGATTAGAAAATCAGAGTAAAGTCAGAACTTCTGATATGAATGGGGTCTGTGCCCTAGGAATGCAGAATACCTTGGCAGGACAACTAAGCAACAAGCTTTTTCAGAAGGAGAGGCTAATAATTTCAGCATCCATATTCTATCATTCCAAATTTCTTTTTAACCACTTGCTGACCGGGGTGTTTATACCCCCTTCCTGACCAGGCCATTTTTCAGTATTCAGCACTGCAGTACTTTGACTGACATTTATTCTGTCATGCAACGCTGTACTGAAATTAATTTTATACCATTTTTTTGGGACAGATAGAGCTTTCTTTTGGTGGTATTTAATCACCACTACAGGTTTTTTTTTTGCTGTATAATAAAAAAAAGTACAGAAATTGACGTTATGTTATAAAACATTTATTATTACCCAACTTTTTGGTAAAATATAAAAGACGGGGTCACGTCGGGTAAATAGACACCAAACATGTCAAGCTTTAAAATTGCGCGCAGCGGTTAAATGGCAAAAAACTACCATACTCAAAATTGACCATAGCCGACACTTTAAAAGCTTTTACCACTCATCAGTTTAGTGTTATCAGTGATTGATGGCCCTAGAATGATTGCTCTCATTCCGTCGTTCGCGGCGATATGTAACATGTGCGGCTCAATGGATGTAATCTGCGTTTTTGCACATAGGCGGGCTTGATGCATGTTTGCGTGTGGGGGTGGGGGACTTAATTTTTTTTTTTATTGCTTTGATATGTGATTTTTTATTTTTTTATTTTTTTTGTAACAAATTTTTTTTAAACCTTTTTTTTTTCCACTGAACTTTATTGCTATCACATAGGGAGCAAGCAAGCTCCCTATGTGATAGCCAATTTGCATTGACAGGTCCTCTTTATGGAGACATCAGGGGTCTTAAGACCCCTAATGTCACCTAGGGACCCCCAGAGAAGCTGATGAAGCAGAGACCTGCTTCACCAGCTTCTCTCCGGTTTCTGTATCGGAGAGTGACACTGAATGCAAGAAGTGATGTAATACACATCACTGCATGCATTCAGAAGAGGAGAGGAGATCAAAAGAAGCTCGTGTACTGAGCTCCGTTTGATCTACGGCAGCAGAGCTGCTGTGCTGGTCCCGGGCTCACACCAGGAACAGCGGAGCCCGGGATCGCCAGCAGCGGC
>NW_017306404.1:1706086-1726706 GCF_000935625.1 Nanorana parkeri | reverse complement strand
GGGCACGGGCGGAACGGGATAGGATGTCTAAAGGCGCCCACCCGCCCTCAAGAAGCCGCTGTCCGGCCGTTTAATTACAACGGCCGGACAGCAGGTAGTTAAGAGTCAAAACACCCTGACCTCAATACTAGGGATGCACCGATACTTTTCAGATACCAGTGCCGATACTTGGCATTTTCATGAGAACTACCAGGTATGCAGCGGTTGCAGCTGGGACCTAGCTCTGGCACTCTACCACTGTTCTGAAATCATTAGTCAATATTGTTTTAGAAAAACTGTCACATGACAATAAACAAAAATGTATCAGTACTTGTACTTGTAAGTACTTGGGCAAGTATCAGTACTTGTACTTGCAAAAATTGTATTGGTGCACCCCTTTATATATATTTATAAAAACAAAATCATACATTAAAATAGAGATGTACAAATCCCAGGAGCTCCGTGTGCTCCTTACAAATGACATCTGCCTCCTAAGTTTTGAATTTTTCTCTGGTCTAGTCTTGGAGCTTGGAAAGCATCTGTACTTGTACTTGTACTGGTATCGAGTATGGTACTTGGTATCGGTGCATCCATACTCAATACAATCAATAACATAATTGGGAAAGTTTTAAATGGTTGCACTGGATATCATCCAAATAAAAAATGCTAAGCTACATCAAATATTCATGGTATTAACATTTTGCTAATAGAAGAATCATGTATATGATTAAATATTACAAAAGAAAGTAAACTTTGCCTGGGCTAGTAACAAAAATAGCACAGAAACACAGATTTCCAGTTGTTATGTCTAGTCCCCATGTTCCTCTTCGCCCTTTGTACAGCTTCAAATTAGTCATTTGTTTTCCATATTTTTATTGAATTAAAAATGGATGTTCTAGACAACATAGATGTTTTGCAAGCAATCAGCATTTCCATTGTGAAATGTCAGCAAATGCAGTGTAATACTTCTAAATTGCTTTTCAGTCAACTATTGCCAACAAATGTATTAAAATCTCTAAATACTTATTGGAACAACAGGTAAGAAGATTATGCCTCCAGGTACAAAGAGATTAAATGGGTCAAGAATAGGTCAGATCTACAGAAAATAACAGTAAGTCAAGGATTAAAATAATACTTCCTGCCTATAGTACATGGAGAAACCAACTTTTTATTAAAAAAGAATATGATCCAGTCATATGTGATATAACAATATATCTATAGAATTACACATATTCATGCTTTATTGCTGGGTTATTTATTAGAAATGTATTAGATATATTGATCCTAAATGTTTGAAATTGTATGTTATCACAAATATAGCAAATGTAAACAAGAATAAGCTCATTAATAGTTATGTCATTTTTATTTAAGATGAGTGCAGCGATTTAATATGTATAAATATTTATGAGTAGTTTATATGTTTAACTGTAAACGTACATTCTGAGAGGTTTATATTGGAGCCAATTATTTATAAAATCTCACATCTTTCACATATTAGCGGTAATTGATTCAATATAAGATTGACATAGTGAAACTATTTGAATGTGCCATAATATCGAATGTTACATTAAGATTTCCTCATAGGTATACTTTCTAGTTTACGACAGAACATAGCGTGGCAATCAAAATTTGGCACCGCCGTACAGGGGGATCCGGGGGCATATCTTGCAAAATACAGGTTATAGTGTTTAATAGAGCTCATTATTCACGCAGTGCTGATGTGATTTTTATAAAGATGCCAATTTGCTAGTGAAAGCTATCTTGGAGGAAAGACATTAATATAATTATATTTCATTACTATAAATAGTATCGACATGAAGTCCAGTGGCCAGGCTCATTATGTTTAGAGTTATAAATCAAGTATAACAAAAATTGCCCAAAATAATGAAGGAAGGTTTGATCAGGACATAGTACTAAAATTACTGGCAGTGACAGTTTTTCATGTGTGCAGCCATTGCTTCTGCAATGTTTTTGCCCAATAAAGTGACAACTGCTGTCCTGTCCTGAGATCCATGAAATGTATCCATGTCAATGTGATGTTTAAAAAAACACATTCTTGATCATAAAAAAAAAACAGTCTACATTTGAATGGGCATTTTATACCCTAGGTTTGAAATTAAAGCCCAGCTTTCAACTTTGTTTTCATTTTATTGTTTTTTTCCCCTGTTTTTAATAGAGTAAGCAATGGTTGGTTTGCTGGATTCGATGTTTGTATTGTAATACATATTGTAATGTAAATCTTCATGATGGGGGCAGAGATAGTTATAAAACCTTTGCTCCCTCTCCTCTCTGCTTAAAACTATATATTTTTGCTTTTGTTTGCTTCCCATTTCAGAGATGCCCCCATAATTTCTAATGGGGGACAGGCAGTAAAAGAAACCTCCCCAAGATGGATACATATACAGTATCAGTAAAAACCTGACAGAGATTCTAACCCTTCCATGCTCCACCCGAATCTAAAAATGTTGTTACTGCCACCTTGGGTTTGTGACAAATCCTTGGGATTCATGAATTGCAACCATGTGGCTGAAGACTTTGCAGGTTTAGAAAAAAGGAACAACCTATTATACAGTGAAGAGCCTTTACACCTGGCCAATCAAAGAGCCAATAATCTGAAGGAGTAGATAACCCAGCCCCCTCACTATAAAAGGGTGACAAACTGTGCTATACTTTGGTTTTCAGTGGTGGGCTACATATCCTTTGATACCCCCCTGTGTTCACAGTTCTATAGACCCAACAACCTACATGATGGTGTATTGAAATTCTAAACTGTGACTGATGATATATGTTTGAAGGATTGGAAAACTGGGCTTTAATTTTTTTTTTTTAAAGAAAGCCAGTCCCATCAGCACATTATATTTTCCACCTTTCTTTTTTAAAAGTGATAACAGAGCTGGGCGTGGCCAACTAGCGGACGGTGCATCATCCCCTACCTCATAATGACATATGCCTGTATTTCTTCATTTTTGATTTACATGTATCCCACTTCTACTTTTACTGTACATGTTGTACTTTTGATGCACTCCACGTGCGTGATGTTCTGTTAAAACCAAATAAAAATTTACTTTGGAAAAAAAAAAAGTGATAACAGAAAGCAATATTACACTTTCTTTATGTTGTCTGTTGGCTTCATACTGCTATTGGTTCCTACCTGGGCTTCCAACCACCAAGAAGTACCCTTTCATGTAGCTGTATGAGAGGCAACTGAGAGAAGTAGTTCTTGACCTGCTTGTGTACACAAAAAAGCCTATCACTTTTCAGTCTCCAGACTACTGTGGATCTCAGCTCTTCTATACTTGGGTTCAAAGCTGGAAGCCTTTTAATCCTTGGCTCTGCGTAAAGCCAGCGCTGAACAGGGATGTCTCAAAAAGAAGGGCTGCTTGAGAAATTCCTAGAAATTGCAGGGGGTACGACTGGTAAACGGGTGCCTAGTCACTGTAGTGGTAGCTCAGAACTTTAAAGTGGCATTATGCTGCTGTAGATAGACAGGGTTAGAAAAAAAAAACTAGTATACACTATATATACTAGTATATACTAGTATATATAACCACCCTGGTTTCAATCCCCTCCCTGTCACTTTCAGTTAGTGTAAAAGCATACCGTGGTTAGTATATATATATTAAAAGATTGGTAACAAGACATGTGATATTCTGCTTTTGGTAAAACTATAATTTAATTACCTTTATATCATGATTCAAGTGGAATCTCTGGACTAAAGGATGTAAGGGAGTAAAGGAATCATTTCATTTTGGCCTAGCTGACTTTCTCTTACAATAACATATCAAAAATAGTATATTACCCAGCACATAATTTTGTATTTGAAGTAAACACATTTTCACAGGTCACATTTAAAAAGATTACTTTAGTAAATCAAATTTACTGTTTAATTAGCAAAAACAAGACACATACTCAAAGTGCTGTAGTTTGAAAGCCGTTGTCCATCATTTACTATTGAAAAACTTGTATCTTGCTTGCTTACACCAAGCCAGGAAGGCATAAATTATCATGATAAACTGCTTGCACAAAAAAGATACTATAAATTAAAATAATTTGTACAACAATGTTCTGTAATTACATGCACCCTATATGCAACGTCATGTTTGATATATTCCCTACACTCTGGTCATTTGAAAAAGAAGTGAAGAAGAGACAATAGAAGCTGAAGGATAATGAGTCACATGTGTTACACATGTGGAGATAGCATATTACAGCTAAACCGCCCTTGCTTTCGAAGCACAATCTGACTGCATATCTAAATTACCAAGTTGTGTGGTTCATCAAATAACTAAAGTGGCTGTTGAGATGTATAAAAAACATTTAATTAAATAGAGCGTAGCTGTAGAAATTAAATAAAAGGAAATAAATAAGTCAGATAGACATTCACCTAAGGAAAGTCTCCTTCAATTATGTTTATAATGAGTTGTCCTTAGATGCTTGCTGTATCTCTAGTTTGAGTCTGAAAGCTAGAGCAAGTTGTATTCACTGTTCCTTGTAAGTAGAGCGACTTGAAAATTGATTCCAAATCTTAATCCAAAGAAATGCTTTCAGTATTTTAAAAATATGCCACTTCTTTTTTGCATCCAAAGTAAAGATTTTCAAAAATACCTATTTTAAAACAATAATTTCTAATTATGTCAGTTTATGTTGGATTAACTTTTAATAAGGTGATATGAGGTATGTATGTTGGTACCTTGAAAAGAATGCACATGCTCTATAATCCAGCCAGGTTAAAATCATATTGATTTCAACAGTGGAAATTGGAATAGAAGCTACTTTTTAAAGAAATGGGGGATTTTCTTGGGTTAGCATTGGTAGCATTAAAAGATTTAGGGGTCTATTCACAAAGCTGCCAAAGGATCTAGCCGTAGCTTCGGCTGATCTTTCAGCTAGCTTCGGCCCCAGGACCGCTTCAGTTCAGGAGAACCGAAGGGCTGCTGTACGGGCTATACACTATAGCCCGTACAGCTCCCGAAGTTGGCCGAGCGGCTCAGTCGAGCCGAAGGCATATGCCTCGGCTCGACTGAGCCGAGGTGAAAGCTGAAGCTGGCCGAACAGGCTGAGTAAACCTCTCCCTGCTCTGTTTTTTTTCTGACATCGGAGTCGCCGGCCGCCATCAGTCAGAAAAAAAAAAACAGCATGGGAATGCATAGCTACATTCCTTTTGTCTACTTGGCGCCCCCCCCCCCCCCCCCCTGCATTACAATGAGAGCTTAGCAGAGCCGGAGATGAAATGAAAGCCAACTCTGATGAGCTCTCATGGTACTGATAGTTCAGCGTCCCCTGGTTACTTAGTAACCAGGGGACGCTGAACTATCAGTACCATGAGAGCTCATCAGAGTTGGCTTTCATTTCATCTCCGGCTCTGCTAAGCTCTCATTGTAATGACAGCTGGTCATGGCCAATAGAAAGCAGTTGGGCGGAGCTAGCTGTCACTGCTAGCTCCGCCCAATAGTTTTCTTTTTCTTTCTACTTTTTTTAACTGTTCTTCTATTCTGCTCGGTACCACATAGGTACCGAGCAGAATAGCCGAGCTGAATGCCGCTCGGCGGCATTCGGCTATTCACTCACTGCTGTTCGGCCCCTATGAGAATAGGCCGAACAGAAGCGAGTAGCCTGCCGGAAGTTCGGATCAGCCGATACAGATGTTGGATCAGCTGAGTCGAACTCCTTCTGCACTTCGGGTCAGCCGAACATGATGAGCATGTTCAGCCGACTGAAGCCGGCTGCAGCAAGCCGATGTACGGCTGATTTCAGTCGGTGTATGGCTGAAATCAGCCGTACAAGCCTGAAGTGAATAGCCGAACAGTGTTCGGCTCACTTCCCTTTGGGTCGGTTATTCACACGGCTGTCATCGGCAGCTTTGTGAATAGACCCCTTAATGAACAAAAAGGGACATTTTTTTAAATCTATTCTTGGCAGGAATAGTAGCATAGATTTGCAAATGGGTCCATTATGCGATTCTATAGGTTTAATATTTTGTCTCCTGGAAATAAAAGAGAAAATGTGTCCTGTTCTGTTTATCTCCTGATCTAAACATTTATGTAGAAATATGTCCAATAGAAAATAGCGGGAAAGTGAAAAGTTTATACAGGGTTCATGAGGAACTGAAGGTAAGAATGTGCATTCTTTTATTTGAGCTGGCAGTGCCCTCGTATCATCTGCTGGGAAACTGACAATGTAAATTGTAGATGAAGGTTTTTTTTAACATTTGTGTTGGAGAGATTTCCATACACTTTTTTGGAAAATATGTTGCAGGAACATAACAAGAAGTGAGAGGACATCTCCTCTTAGCCAGTGACAACTCAAACGTTTAGGGGAGTTATTCACTAAAGAGCCGAAGGATTTAGCCGAACATTTGGCTAATCCTTAGGCTCTCTTCAGCTGCAGAAACCCTTCAGTTCAGCCAAACCGAAGGGTTGCTATATGCGCTATTCTCAATAGCACGTACAGCTGCCGAAGGCAGCTGAAGTAAACAGCCAAGCCGAACGCACGTGCTTTGGCTCGACTAACAACTACCCCTTACTCATTCACAAGGGGGGACAGCATCTGGATTCCGCTTTATGAAAGGGGGTAACCAGATGCAGATGACCCCCCCTGATTGCAGACCCCCACAACCACGGGACCAGGGTTATGGGGAAGAGGACCTTGTCCTCATAGGCATGAGGACAAGGTGCTTTTCCAGGGGTTCCCCCTGGAAAACCACCCTCCCAATGTCAAGGGCATGTGGCCTGGTATGGTGCAGGGTGGGGGGGTGCTTGCTCATCCCCCTTTTCCTGCCCTGCCAGAGCTCAGATTAAGGGTGTGGAATAGGATCTTGGGGGGGACCCATGTTTTTTTTTCCTTTTTTGTGCATTGGGGTTCCCCTTAAAACTCCTACCAGACCTAAAGAGTCTGGTATGAATTCGTAGGTGAACCTACGCTTTTTGTTTACATCGAGGGACCCCCCTAACATTCCTACCAGATCTAAAGGGCCCTTTTTTTATTTTTACAGTGATACTTTTCATTCTGTTTGCTACCTCCGATGTAGCAAACACAATGACCAAGCCGAATGTTAAGCCAAACATTTGGCTATTTACTCTCTGATGTTCAACCCCTTTGAGAATAGCTGTGAACAGCAGGGAATTAACTGACAAACAGTCGCCTCAGCGGATCCAGATTTTGCATCCGCTGAGGCAAAGGGGCTGTTACCTTTGGTTCAGCTGAATGTGCTGAGGCTGTTTGGCTAAGGGAGTTGAAGCAGGCCAAATGTAGGCAACATATGACTAAAAATAGCCGTACATTTCTGCAGTGAACAGCCAAAGAGGCTTCGGCTCACTTCACTGTGGTTCGGTTATACATTCAGCTGCCTTCGGCAGTTGAGTAAGTAACCCCTTAGATTTTCTCTCCTTTTTAGTCCTTGTGACAATGGATACCAAGGCAAATAGAGAGGGTGAATCTCCTCACGGAGTTCTAACCCTTCCCTACTCTTTCTTAAAAAAAAATATGCAACTTGTAACTCTTTCTGCTCATTCTACTGTTCTCTTAAAAATAACAACGTGCAGATATAGCTTGAAAACAGTACAGAACCAAGTAAAAAGCTGCAAACTTTCAAATTGCAAACTTTAATCTACAGAGCTACCAACTCCCAGCATGATGGAATTCCCTACCTAGGGTGAAAAAAAGTTGGGAAAGAAAAGGATATAAAGAGAGGCTCTGAAGTGTATACCCACCCTCCCAACACTTACTGTGTTCCACTCTTAAAAGGTATTGGTTATTCCAATATAACCAGATTGTTTCCATTTATCCTTAAGTATGCTATGATGTTTTTCATGTGTTATTATCCATTAAATTTTAGACTTAACATGGGAAAAGGGTACCGATGGTGTTTTTCAGGTTCTGGCTATAGAAACTTTAGCTGAAAAAATAGTCTCTCCCTCCGCCGCTCTGACCGGGCCTGCCGCACGAGCAGTGGGTGCACGGTCCCGTGATGTCACTCGGATCCACCAGTGGGGGCATGCAATAACCTAGGGGGCAATTGCCCCCCTGTAGTGAGTCCACTGCTTTAGAAGTACCTATTTTATCCATGTGAACATAAAACGTATTCTCTAACCAGCTAACCAGGGATACTTTTCTCAGCTTTAGTTGGTAATAACAAACATAATTCCAAACGTAAGGCAAGGTACAGTATTCCACTATTGTAAGTTACCATAAACTGGAATATATATTGAATTGGATTAGTGGTTTTTACTCTAATGCATTTTATAATGACCACTCTAGGAAGCAATTACTGAATTGACAATGTGTCATAAATGTCTTTGATATGCAAGACTTTTAATTGAGCTCTGACTCTGCATCAGCTACAATTTGAACTTGGGTAAATGTTTGAGATAAATTATGCAAATTGTTAGATCTAAACACATTTTTCCTTCCCAATAATATGAGTGTTCAGCATGTAGCAAACATTTTTAGCCAGTGCAGAAGCCCATTATATCTAAGAGACATTTGTTTATTAATGTCAAAATGACAATGAAACAATATTCTTTTCATCCTTGGCCAATCTTGTACACAAATGTTAAGGATCCTCTATATTAAAATCATTATTTATTCCACTCTCATTAAAAAAATATATTTTATATGTAGACAATGGACATGGTCTGAGTAATAAATGCACTAATATACATCTCTATGCTAATCACCATTTCTTTCCAGCCAAGAAAGCAGTCATACTCACCCAATTAAACAGAAACCCATACTTGGCTATCTCTGAAAATGAGCTGATCTGTCATTTTATTAGCCAGCAACCTCTGTCTTGTCACACATATGACTGTCTCACACTTTTCACAATATAGAGCACTTGACTTAGCAATCCTCAAATATCATATATTCCAGATCTTATGTGCTGTCCTATAGTGTAGTGAAAGAGCATAGCTCACTATGTCTGCATATCATATTTCAGCTGTGCACATTGTTTTTGTCAACGGGAAAATGTCATTTCATCTTAGCCAGCAATGAAGGAGAAGATCTTGTGTTCCCTATTTTGAGGAAGGCCAGCTGATTAGCACGATGGGGAAGTTATTTTCCAACGCTTGGTTACACACAATATATAGCATATAAAAAAAAAAGCTACGTTA
Organism: Nanorana parkeri; assembly: GCF_000935625.1. Classification (NCBI taxonomy): domain Eukaryota; kingdom Metazoa; phylum Chordata; class Amphibia; order Anura; family Dicroglossidae; genus Nanorana; species Nanorana parkeri. The sequence goes on along the minus strand of NW_017306404.1, from coordinate 1,717,617 downwards.
AGCAGAGAAACACGGAAAGATGATACAATGGGTTTCTACCTAAAGTCAAACTATATATATTTTCTTAAAGCAAGTTTAAAAATTAAAAAAATGTAGAAAAAAAAACTAGAAAAAAAGTCCCCTGTCCCCATGTACACGCACATACAAACACAAACACATGTCGGGTGTGCCTATATGTGAAAATGATGATTGCAAGGAGAACACACAAAAGAAGCATCGCTACTTCACGGCTCAGAAAAGGAATGAGCCAAGAGAGTGCCACTGGGAACACATCCTCACTCCAATATGAGCCCATACAAACAGAAGAAAAGCAAGCCTACAATATATTCTTTCCACTAGAATATATGGCAGGGGTTGAAGCACAAAGTAGGAGAAGGAGGAAAATGCATAAGCAGCACTGTAAGAGCCCATTCACACCAGATCCGTTGCATGGCGATACATTTTTCAAAGGATGCTAACAGAAGGGCGCCAAAAATGAATGGGTTCCGCTGAAAAAAGTAGAAGATGTACTACTGTTTTTCATTGTAATGCAACGGATTCGGTGTGAACTAACCCCTTTCACACCCATTCATTTTCGGTGACCATTCATTGAAAAACTTATTGCAATGCAGGGAATCTGAAGGAAATCAGAAGGTACAATTGCAAATCAATTGTCTCTCTATTGCGATGTTGGTGTGACTGGGCCCTAAAAGAAACTTGAGGAGGAGGAGTGCATGCCTTTTGCTGCTGAGTTACCTCATTGAGGTGGTGCTCCCACGGAGCTCTTAGGTGCACAATCATGTGTTTCCTAATGCTCAAGATTCCCGCATACGGTCCTGATGCTAGCCATATTTTACCAAGCACATTTCTAAAGTCTATATTTTTAATATTTTAGGAATGATTGGGAATACAAGCCTATTACCACTAGATAAAACATAATTTGTCACTGCAAAACAACCTAAAATAGCATTTTCTATTAAGTTGTAATGAATCAAATTGCAGCTGTATTTAAGCCATGAAAGAATTAAAAAGTTAAAACAAAATCAATTAAACATGCAAAATATATGATGCCAGAATACAGTGTAGCTGATGCTATCTGTGTGAATTGTACTGATCCCCAACACCACATACAGCTTAAAGAAGAACTATGGGGTCAGGGCTTTTCCCCATAGTTCTCCTTAGGGTAACAGGAGGACACAAACTAGCATCCTACCGTTACCCTAAGCTCAGTATACTGGTATACTCAGACGCCGCAGCCGGAGCGGATCCCGACATCGATGTCGAGACCTGCCCAGCTGTGTGAGTGACAGCTGGCTCTGCCTATCTAGAGGCATAGCCAGTTGTACCCGCCCCCTCCCCCATCCAGTCAGCGCTGGCGGATCAGAGGGGGGAATCCAGCCCCTCCCCTCTCACGGCAGAGAGCCGTGACAGGATTGAGAGGTGAGCGAACGCCGGTATATGTTCGCTCACCTCCCGATCTACTGAGCCGACCTGTGACAGTCTCATTGTCACAGGTCGGCTAAAACTATGAGGTGAGTGAAAAGCACTCACCTCATAGTTCTCCTTTAAAGGCAATCTCCCAAGCATGTAATTTAAAGGATTGTTTTTTCTTATGTCGTTCATGAAGTCACAATAAAATAACCCTTTGTCCACTGTATATTTTTAATCCTTTTTTTAAAACCTCATGCAGTGCCCAGCTCTCTGTGATCTTTTTGACAATAGTTTGCTTACCTACCTTGAAAATGGTCAGAATTTAGTATCAAGATCATAGACTTTATTCAGGTTCACGGCTTGATTTGGGTCTCACAGATATCAAGCAGGACTTGAAAAAAAAACCCACTCCACCCAATGAATTGAACGCAGCCAGATTATACATGGATCAAGGATGGTTTTTATTAGGACCTCTGTTCTATGTTGAAAGAAGTAAAACAAAACCTTTTATTCAGTATGTCATCTGCTTAAAGGAATTAACATGTATCATGTTATCATAATCTTGCAATAACCTACATACAAACAGCTGTGCTAATCCTAATCCATAAAAAATACATAGGCACTGAATGTGACAACATTACTACTTCTTTATTGTATTTTTTTTGCATGCAATTAAGAGAATTGAAGACTCATGACATTATCAGGCTGGACAGAAGACCCTCGGAAAAAGATAAGTATTTTTTTTAAGTGCAGGGGGGCGCAGGGAGTAGGTGAGGACTGTGTTTTTTTACTATTGACTTTAGCTTTAGAGAAATGAATCAGTATGTATTTCCTATCCGAAGGCAACAACATTATACTGAAAAAATAATATTCTGGAATTTAGTTTAGACCTAACTTTTGAAAAGGCTTAACTCACAACAGAAATGTGTGCATTAAACTGCATTAACATGCTTTGATGTGTATTACATTAAGAATTTATTAAAACAATAGGTAAAAACACATGCTTATTTGCAATGTTTTTCTTTATCATAATTTTTTTTTGTTTTCTCACTTGCAATGTGTCTTTAAACTTGATAAAAAAGTTTGACTACTCCAGGAGGAGTTGATTCCCTAGCCCAAACCTTCTTGCACGCCATAGCCATCTCCTCTTCTGAAAGTGTCTTGTTGGTTTCTATGCTGGTCCAGCTCCTCCACTCCTTGCTACCTCCTCACATAATCCTTTTATGTGTCTGCCTGTGGTGGAGCAAAAGGGATACTTTATTGTGTCACTTGAGTGACACAGCTCTGAGTCTGCTGCGGCTGCTGACATCCCATCCAAGATGGCGACACCCAGCAGCACTCTCAGGGCTTTTCGATGTATATACAAAAGAAGGCTTTTACAGGTAAATAACATGTACTGTATAATATACTTTTAAAATGTATGACAGAGAAGGTCAAGTAAATAAATACTAAATTGTACTTAAAAGTCTCATGGTTTATTCTTAATTACCAAAAAAAAATAGGACTCATAATAAAAACATATAAAATATATGGCTCCATATATATAAACAGTTATACCTCTGTGCAGAATAACCCCACACCTACTTCTTTCATAAACATAGATAAAGGTAATACAAATAGGGATGACTGTACCCAGACTGTCTCAGGTAAATGGGAGATATCTGGCGCAAAGTAGTATAGTGACGCATTTCGCAGACCGAATCCGCTTCTTCTGACTCAATTGTGCACTGTCTAAATTATATGCAATCACGGTGCAACACATGTGTAACACACACCCTATCTCCAACACAGCATGTGAATGGATTAGGCTGACTCACCAGGGGAATGCAGGGAAAATCAGAACTATGCCCCAATGTCTGTAATGTAGCCAAAGGAGGGACCAGGAGGAATTTTGTTAAAATGAGTGGTCTGGGGACAGGGCCACTTTAATTCAGTTGACTTGAATGATATAATGATATAATGATATAGGTCAACACACTCAAAGGGCAGCATACTGTAATCAACACATTGGTATTAACAGGTCCTATTGATAGCAAATCTTGTCCATGCAGTTGACAATACAGCAAAATGTATATAAATGCAGTCAGCTAGAACAAGTGCTGAAGGAAAGTGGCATTGCCCGGAGTAGTCAATCAGCTCTCTGCTAACATTTGGCAACCTGTCCTAGTAGAATGACATCTAATATCTGATTGGTTGCTATGGACAGCTTTTGCAGTGAAAACATTTCCTGCAGCAAACAGTCACCCTATAGCTCTCATTTCTCTAAAAAATATATTACTAGCTAAAAATGAATACTGGCTGTTTTTGACTCCAGTGCTTTGCTATGTTCACTTTAAATTCGGCATATCAATTGCATTTCTGAACACTCATCCTCAGATCAGATTACAGCAATTTTTATTATCTCTATTTGCAAACATATCTTGCTCTCCTTGCTCCATTGAAAGAAAAAATGCCTGAAAGCTGTCATCGGTTTGACAAGAATCTCTGATAATGAACCAAACAGAGAACCGATATGCCAAAAATATTATGCTGCAGCTGAAGGATGTATTATGCAAAACCATTTTATTTGTATTAAACAAAATCCCGTTGTGTAACAATATGTCACTCCTTCTAAAACTGCATTATTACAGTCATCACAAATACCAACAGCAATGGGTTTTTTTTCGGTAAAAAAAACATGTAAATGTATCCACAATAAATAAGAACGGTATAGGTTTCAGACTTCCTCTCAAAAAGTGGTTAGCTTCCAGATCAGTACATTTAATGTAACCCAAATTAGTTTAGCTGTAGCTCAGGAAACACTCTATTGTTTCAGGTTGTTAACCACAAATGTCTTATAAAATGAAGCATGTTTACTGTCATTTTGCAGAAGTCATATCTTCCCTTATGAATTTGGCAATGTAGAATTTTAAAGATACCAGTGTGGGATTGTTATCATGCACAAGCCAAAGCTGTCAGGCCTCATTACTTCCAAGACAAAAATCACAGAATAATGTATTAAGTGTCTCTGTAGAACCATGCACTGTGCCAGTGCTATAGCATGGTAACATAATGACACCAACAGACTCAGATGTGAACTGCAGCCCGCAGACTCGAGCTCTCCCTGCAAAGTGCTGTGTATTTGAATGCATGAGTAATACAGATTGTACACTGATCTTTGCTGCAGCAACATGGCATGAACTTATTCCAAGTATTAAATCTTCAATTTTATAATGTGTCATTCAACTGAATTTTATGGTTGCTACTATAATTATCTTACATTAATTTAAAATTCTGCATTGTGGTACATTTAAATAATTATTCTACATAAGGATCTCTTTGCAAATATGTAAATTTGACTTTTAGAATATATCGCGCTTTTAATAGATGGTTACATTTCGAAGCCATTAAATCATTTTTGGCTGTTATGTCGAGAAATGAAGACTAATTTGTTGGGTATTGTAAGACTTCACTGATACTGAGTTTCAGAGTATAAATCACAGGAAATTAGCTTTTTTTTTTTTTTTAAATGTGGCACAAATATGTAAATCTATTCTGTATATAAAAGATTGTGGAAGCAATAGAAACACAAACTGAATGACATAAGTTTTAAAAGGCATCGTGTACAATAAACAATTGCCATTACAAAAAAATAGTTTCAACTTTTTTTTTCTGATGGTGACAACAATGGCATGTGTAATGTGATGTGATTTGGCCCAAACTCTTGTAGTGAAGCCAGAATGGTTAGGACCCATTAACAGTATTTTTATTTATTTTTTTGCTCTCTGTGTCAGGTCCGGCAGATTTCCCTTCACAGCTTCTCTCAGAGACACAACAGAAGTAAGAGTAGATCTCTCCAAAGTGAGTTAATATTCCTTCTTCAACAGTCGTGACAAAATGGGATTCTCTAAAGCAGTGGTTCTCAACCTTTCTAGGGCCTGGACCGCTTGGTAACATTTGCCAAGTTGTGGTGACCCCCAACAGAGCACTGGACTCGGGACTTAGTAACGGACTGGATTCAGGACTTAGTAATGGACTGGACTCAGGACTTAGTAATGCACTGGATTCAGGACTTAGTATTGCACTGGACTCAGTTCTTAGTAAGGCACTGGACTCAGGACTTAGTAAGGCACTGGACTCAGGACTTAGTAAGGCACTGGACTCAGGACATAGCAACACACTGGACTTAGAAATAAAAATAGAAGCACACTGACAAGAATGCAAGCCCTCCCCGTCCCCTGCTACCTGCTTGCCTGCTCTGTCTCCATGCAGCCTTCTCAGGCCCAGCACTGCTAAGATGCCAGCCTCCTGCAGAACCCGCACTGTATGGGAGGCAGGAGGACAGCAACGGCTGTGAATAGAAAAGTCCTGCTGTAAACACTCCCCGGGTACTAGATGTTGCTGCAGCGGCCAGGGATTGTGTACAGCGGCACTTTTATATTCACAGCCGTTGCTGTCCCCCCGCTGACTGACACTGCTTTTGGGTCGCAACCCACAGGTTGAGAACTGCTGCTCTAAAGTAAGATACTCCCTCACTTACCATTCCTCTCTCACCTCAACATTTCTGGATTTCTTATAGCTTTGCATACTGGAGACAATGTTCACCAGGACCCCAACAGCCCACGTTTGAAAATGTTTGAATTCCACGTTTGAAAATGAAACAAAAATGCTAATTGTTTTCTAGGGGAAACCAGAAACATTCCTATTAGCACACCTTTTATCATGCTCAGCCTAATAGATTCAAATAACAATTAAGGTGCCTAGAGGCCCCATTCCCATCAGATCCATTGCAATATGTTTTTCAATGGATGCTAATGCAAGTTCACCAACAAATGTATGAGTAAGAATGAGACCAGTTCACCCCACTGCAATCTGTTGCATCCTCTTGCAGTGCAATAAAAATAGTAGCTTGCTCTACTTTTTTTCAGCGCAATATGATGCAATGGATTAAAAACAGATGTAATTGCAATTGAATGGAAGTAAAAAAGTAAAAAATACATAGATGTATGTCCACTCAGTACATGTTAATTAAAATAAAGATTAGCAAATTAGAGAAAAAAAAAAGCAATGGAACAGAAGTCAACAGAGGTTGAAATTGCAAGTCAACCCTCCATTGACTTTTGATTTTCTTCCGTTTTTGGTGTGACTGGGCCCGTAGAGTACCAAGGATCCCCAAGTGATGACTTGAGTGAATCTCCTTTACAGGCACTTTTGTCCAGGTGAGAAATGTTTGGCCATTAACCCTAGTGTCAGTGCAGTTAAAAGTATGGGGCTGTGGGTTATAAAATATGTTTAGATACATTTTTAGGTAAAAAAAATATAATTAGTAATTTCCCAATATTTGAAAGATGAACTCCAAGCAAATACATAAAATAAATACATATAGGAGAGCTGTTTTACCTTTTAAAGGATCTGTATTTATGTCTATCCAGTCCTATGATTTACACAGTTCTGACACACAGCACAACTCTGTCTGGCACGGAAAGAGACCTGATTTGCCGCTGCTGTAGTTATGTGACTCCAATAGCATGTGACTGGATAGTGGATGATCAAGCAGCAGACTGATGAGCTAATTTCTCTGTCACACTGCCTTCTCCTCCTATATGCATCTCCCTCTCCTGGTAATAGCTCTGCTGTACAGAAACTGCAATAGGCTGATACTGAATCACATGCAGGTACTTACATTTCTTGTGTTCAGAATAGATTTAAGGGTGTATTAATGAGAACAGAACATTTATTTCTGCCTAGAGTTCCGCTTTAATGCAATGTCCTCTGTACATTACATATAAACAACATCATGTGAAAGTTATATTTTCCACCTTCACTCACCTTATGTCACCTCTTGCAATAAATATATGGACATAGTGTACGCTCCCAATAACAAAAGCCATGACATTGAAATCTTAGGTCATGAGATGTTTATTTTTATTTTACTAATAAGTTTACAATTGCTGCATATTATCAAATATAAAAAGACCCACAGCCTTTGTTATCCTTCTGTCATTGTGGGATGCTGTACATGGTTACTGTCACAACCTTACAAGAACTTCCAATGCCATTTTATTGTGCCTGAAGCACAAAAAAGATACATTACTTACCGAAATAGGTCTTAGGTTTTTACTCAAGACAAGGTCTTTACTTTTATTTAAAAAACAATCTTTTACCTTCACTTATCAAGATGCCTTATTCAAAAATGAAAACTATAGAATGTTCAGTGCAGCCAATGTCATGGTCTGCTTGCATTGTAATCAGTGTGTTCTACATTGCAGCACATTATAGCTAAGAAAAATATTTCTGACTGTTTTGTTTCTTTGTGTGCCCTACCTCATCAACATCAGAATGCTCATCAGAATTTAGTAGGTCTCAGCTAGGATTAAAGCATCATAGGTTCTGTGATTCAGCGGAGGGTTTCCTCTTGTACTCTTGTATGAGCTGTTCAGCAATCATCAAAGTACACGTGGTCAAACACTCAGATTATAGACTCAGTTCAGAAAGCTGTTTTCCTCAAGCTTGACCATTGTTTTCTTAATGCCATGCTTAAAGCTCAGTTCTCAAGGTGTATGCAGAGTGCTAAGCAGTCACCCTTGCGTGTGCTAGTAAGCTGTGTGTGTTTCCATAATCACAGCAAGGCAAACTACTCCCCAGCTCCTTGCTCTTGCTTCCTTCCTTCTCCATGCTAGTCCATTGTGATCTTGTACTGTACAGAAAGTTCAGGGAAGCTGAGCTGAGAGAGTTGGAGCCAGCCGCTTGGAAACATAGAGGAGGGAATTTATCAAAACTGGAGCAAACAATCTGGATCAGATGCATATGGCAACCAATCAGCTTCTCTCTTCAGTTTGTTCAGTAAAGATATGAAAATGAAAGAGAGAATCTGATTGGTTGCCATGCACAGCTGCTCCAGATTTTGTCTGCTCCAGTTTTGATAAATTCCCCTAGATGACTGTAAGAGCTTGGCCAATAAAAGGAAAATACTTTTCTGGACAATATATATTTGTTGGATCTGTATTCCTTATTGAAAAAGGTTTGAGAGTTCAATACTACTTTAAGGTGTACAGTATGACAAGTCAAACCATTTTTGTTGGTTTTGGATTGAGTGGAGAGAAGTCAGAACCCCTGTCTGGTCTTTACTGCTATCCAGGGCACCATTAGACAGATTCCCCACAGTTCCTGTCCTGCTGACAATGTTTTACCAGAAAGGAAGTGTGGGGAACTCTCCAATAGCAACACAGACCAAAATATTGTTTTCTTTAGTAGAGTAGGACAAGGCGAGAACCTCTGTCAGATATCTATTTCTTTGTGTCCCTAGTGCAGATGTTCCCTCGTTCTTGTCCTTAGAAAACCATTGTTAGCAGGACAGAAAGTAAAAGAAGATTACCAGATATCTAAAATATTATTTTGGTTTGACATACACCTCAAAGCAAACATGTCAGTAACGTTACTGCTTGAATACATTTCTGACATGTTACAATTAGGGATTAGCAGAAATTGGGAGTTTCCCTATTGACGAAAATTTGGCACATTTTGTTGAAATGCATTGAAGACAATGGCGAAGGAAAACATGGCTGGTTTTATGGGTGCCGTTGGCTTTAACTCTTTCACTGTCAGAGGCGTTTAGTGGTGTTTTTTTTCATATATGATTAAAATAATATATATTTTTTATTTTCTGTAGCACCATGGCAGCACACGATGGGTTAAGGTTCGCCCTCTAACCCCATAGAACAGGCCCTCTAATTTTGACCCGCAAACATTTTTTTTCTGTCCTCGCATAGGAAGTCACCTCCCGCTGGATATTCATCAGGATTTGCCCTACCTACCTTTTCAGTGTCCTACCACACAGTGTCAGTCTCCCCTGCTGTGAGGACCCAGCTAATGTGCCTTTAAATGAGGAATTGCTCAGGGAAGCCCATCTGGCAGAGTCTCTGGGCTAGAGCTGCGAAGGCTATACATTGGCTGGACGCAGCTGCAGCGGCTCTGTTTCATTCACTTCTGTCTTCCCTCTGCTCTGTGGCTTCTGGCGCCTGCACACGGTATCTGGGCTACAAGAAAAAGGAGCCCGAGGTCCTTTCTGCACATGTGCGGGTCGGTGGGCGCAGTTTCCTGTCGGCTGTCATTTTAAACTATCGAGCGGCGCGGATGCTGCTGGTCGATCGCCTGTGGCTGGGGTACCCTGTTTGCTCCTCTCTCTCTCATCACCCTAATGGTTAGTACCTCCCTCTCCTGATTGCTGCACTGTAATGTGGCTTCTGTCTCTGATATCTCACTCTTTGCACCTTTCTCAGAGCATTGATACTTATGCTGCCTTAAAAGATGCTGCCTCATCTCATAGGTAAGGGCTGTGTAAGTAGTTCCATCTGTTCTTAAAAAGACAGTAAGCAAGCATGTTCATCATATGTTAATGTTTTTCAGCCTTCCTCATGAAGATCGGCATCGCAGTCAGATTTCATCATCATCTCGTCACCACCATTCCAGAAGACACATTTCCTGACATGCTCATATCTCTCAACAGCCTGCACTTTCCCCAGTCACCAGAGTCCTGACAAACGCATTTGCTGGGTTTGCGGTAAAGAGGCGCTGCAGGACAAACTGGTGTGCCAAGGCTGTCTAAATAAGGCAACCCAGGTAGGGCCGGATTCGCCACAACGAGGGCAGCAAGGAGCAGAGGGGCAGCAGTTATGTGAAATCTCCCGACGTCCAAGACATGCTGTTCCGGCCGCCAGGCGGTAAGTTGTTTTAAACATTTAGCCCTGCTTTGAATAAGCAGGGCTAAATGTAGTGTCAGAAAGCCACTTGTTTGTTTACAGGTGATCTTGGCAATGTTGCCAAGATCACTTGTAGTAAGACTGCAACCGGTATGTCTTCCCCCCACAGCCTCTAATCGTCAGACCTCTGTGTAGGATGTCACAGTTGAAGGGTACGCTGTGGGGTATGTCTTCCCCCCACAGCCTCTAATCGTCAGACTTCTGTGCAGGATGTCACAGTTCACGGGTACGCTGATAGCCATCTTTACCTTCTTGCCTCACAGACCATGGTTTTCAGCTTTCCTGCACCTCTCCTTGGAGCCCCCTCTACATCTTCCTCCACGGCCGGATCTGCTCCATCAGAGCCAGATGCTGCACTCCACTCTGGGGAAGCTCATGCTAGCAGCATGGAAATTGAGCAGAACAACCTCTCGCACTTAGGTTGTTCTGAGGCGGTTATTGGAACCTTACTGAAAGCCAGGAAGACCTCTTGCAAGTGTACCTTGAGTCTGGAACAAATTTATCCTCACGGCGAACAAGAAAAAGTTTGATACAAGTATGCCAGACGTCACACAAATTCTGGGTTTCCTTCAAGAGGGCTTAGACATGGGGTTGTTTTGGAACACCCTGAGGGTGCATGTATCAGCCCTTACCGCTTTAACTAACACCAGATGGTCTTTTAATCCACTGGTTGTCCAATTCCTCAAAGCCTGTCTTCACATTAAACCTCCAAAGAAGCCACTCTTTCCCCAATAGGATCTTACAGTAGTCTTATCAGCCCTGTCATCTGGCCCATTTCCTCACTGTGGAATCTTACCCTGAAGTCTGCATTCCTCGTGGCCATCACTTCGGCTATGCGAGTGTCAGAGTTAAGCACACTGACTATTGTGTAGCCATACTGTCTTTTCTTCACCGACAGCGTAGTTCTGGGGCCCAATCCTCAGTTCCTGCCAAAAGTTGCTACCTCCTTCCATTATGATCAAGAATCGGTTTTGCCTGCATTTCGGTGTGAGGACTGCCTCCCATACGCTCTGAATGTGTCGGAGACTATCAGGTCATACGACGAGACCACCAAACCTTTCAGGCCGGCAGATAACCTTTTCATCATACCGAATGGCACACAAAGAGGTCACGCTACCTCTAGAACCATTGCCTCTTGGTTGGTGAAGGTCATCAGAAAGGCCTACGTGCTCAACAATCTCTCGCCTCCTCAAGCAAATTCTACTCTGGGGATCAGTGGCGTAACAACCGGGGGTGCGGGGGGGTCACTTGCCCCGGGCGCAGGACTGAGGGGGGGCGCCGTCACGACCCCCGCTAAACGAAGCCATGGCTCCCTCTCCCTGACACGATCACCCGGCTCTGTCATCGGGCGGCCGCTCGCTCTTCCGAGGCCACTGCGGGCGG
>NW_017306404.1:1666972-1705895 GCF_000935625.1 Nanorana parkeri | reverse complement strand
GGGGGGCGAAAAAAATGTTCTGCCCCGGGCGCCCATAACTCTGGTTACGCCACTGCTGGGGGTGGCATCATTATGAGCAGCTTTTTCCAGAGTATCCTCTGAAACTATTTATAAAGCGGACACCTGGTCTTCTGAGCATACCTTTGTTTCCCACTACAGGGTGGATCCTTCTCTACTTACCACCCTAGCCTTCGGCAAGAGCGTTATTGCCACGGGTTCATGCAATTAATCTGTATTGTAAGAGTAAAAGCTGGTTATTCCTCATCCTCTCTATGTGATCATTATATCCCATTGCGTGCTGCTGTGGTGCTACAGGAACACGGAAGATTGTATTCTCACCTATATATTATATATAACCTAATATTCCTTTCCTTGTGCATCCAAAGCAGCACATCACGCCCACCCATGAGCTCGTGATAATTACTAGAATGCTTGTGGGTCCTGGAGGGGTCAAAATTATAGAGGGCCTGTCCTATGGGGTTAGAGGGTGGACCCTAACCCATCGTATGCGGCTGTGGATGAGCCAGGAAAGGAAGATTACCGATAGTTGAGTACAATCTTCCGTTATATGTGTGTGTGTGTGTGTGTGTGTGTGTGTGTTTGTGAACTGAACATTTTTAGGAGAACATTATTTGTGGAGTTGAAATAGCTTATCTGTCTCAAATGTGTGTTTGTGTGTGTGTGTGTGTGTATATATATATATATATACATTGCTTACTATTTGCACTGCAGTAGAGAAGTAAAGTTATCTGTTAAGTTTCATACTTTGATGGATTTTGACAGTTCATAGACATCATTGATTTATGAAACACGTGAAGTGCATTCACAGAGATCATCAATAAATATATGATATGCATGACAGGGATAGTATTTTGATGAAACCAAGTCTAAGCTTGATTGTCATCTATTTTACTATAAAGATCCTAGGTGGGCCAAAATGGTTCTCAACGAATCTCTGAATGAAGATAGATTGCATTATTTTGCAGAGTGAGACGCAGTAAATATTGCTAGATATGACATGAATACACTGTAGAATGGCAATATGAGCTTACATGGCATGATAGTACATTATTAGTTATTTAGGTTGCAGTTGCCATACAAAGGGCAATTTTAAGATTCAATTCCTAGTTGATCAGACCCTTGGAAGAGCTTTGATTTATCTGATATAAACAACCACTGTTTGATGTCCGGTGTTTGTTGTACCTTGGTAGCCTCAAGTCCCAGGTTATCATTATTGATTCCTGCATTATATTAAGAAATGAAAAGAAAAGTGAATGAAACATTTTGACCCATCCATCTACAAAATACACTAACTCCAGTTTCCTGTGGCTCACCAGTATCACTGTGCTTCATACAAGTAGGAATATTGTATAATCACATAAAAAAAGTTTTCTACTTTTCCACCTCATCTATTAAAATATGGTGGATTTTCCTTATTTACTGTTCATTGGATTCACCAGTTTCACCTTGATTAAAAATTTGATGGGGGGATGGGAACAAGAGCAGCATTGTAAAGTAAGGCTTGTCACCTATTGAGATTCTTACACAGGTACCGGTTCTTAAAGTATTTGTGAAGACTCTTGAATAAAAGCCCCTTTTAATATTGCAAATAGTATGATATAACATAAACTCTCATTTGCTTAAAAAAATAAAGATTATTTACTGGTTTTATTCAGCTATCACATGACAGCACAACCTCCCTCCTCCTCCTCATACAGGGGGGCTTGTTTGTGTATTATGTGGCCAGGCAGTGTTTTCACCTCAATCCACAATGACAATGCCTGTCAATCAGTGGAGAAGAGTGGTGGAGCTGGTGTGACACTGCTGCGGTAGGTGTGGCCCTCCACCTCCATTTGCTGTGACAATACCTGTAAATCAGTGGATAGGAGAGGCAGGGCTGGAGTGACACTGCTCCAATAGGTTTGGCCCTCCACCTTCACTCACTGTGACAATGTCTGTCAATCAGTGGAGAAGAGGGGTGAAGCTGGTGTGACACTGCTGCAATAGGTTTGGCTCTCCACCCCCATTCGCTGTGACAATGCCTGTCAATCAGTGGAGAGGAGGGGTGGGGCTGGAGTGACACTGCTGCAATAGGTTTGGCTCTCCACCCCCATTCGCTGTGACAATGCCTGTCAATCAGTGGAGAGGAGGGGTGGGGCTGGAGTGACACTGCTGCAATAGGTTTGGCTCTCCTCCCCCATTTGCTGTGACAATGCCTGTTAATCAGTGGAGAGGAGAGGCGGGGCTGGGGTGACACTGCTGCAATAGGTTTGGCCCTCCACTCACTGTGACAATGCCTGTCAATCAGTGGAGAGGAGGGGTGTGGCTGGAGTGACAGTGCTGCAATAGGTTTGGCCGTCCACTGCCATTCCCTGTGACAATACCTGTCAATCAGTGGAGAGGAGAGGCGGGGCTGGAGTGACACTGCTGCAGTAACTTTGGCCCTCCACCTCCACTCACTGTGACAATGCCTGTGAATCAGTGGAGATGAGGGGCAGGGCAGGAGTGACACTGCTGCAGTAGGTGTGGTCCTCCACCTCTATCCACACTAACAATTGGAAGCCAGAATGGGATGCTGCGCGGGGGAGAGCATGGCTGAAAAACTGAATGCAGGAGATACAGGCATGCAGTGCATTGGCACAGTTTCCTGTAGCTTCTGGCACTGATACCAGGGATGCAGACTGACTAAACCACGAACAATCTGCTTCCATGCTTGGCGTGGTCAGTTTAAAACCGCAAATAGGGGGAACTGGCAGGATCACCAGGTATTTAGAAAACACATGCAAAATATATGTTACAGGATACCCATACTAACAAGTATAACCACACACATACCATATGTGGATTCTTAATGTTTGTGGTAACATATACTTTAAATTGCCATTGGTTGCAATGGACAACAACCAGATTTTGGTTGTTGCCAGGAGAGGAGTGTAAATTCATGGATCAATGTTGCTCTGCAAACATGCTGCAGACAATTTGTTTGTAGATAACAATGAATTGGCAGACTGTGAATTATTTGATCCCATAGCAACAAGCAGGATGTAAACATGTCATGCTGAACACCTGTACAGACACAGGGGAGCCAAATAGGTTAATGATGCTTCCTCCTCAGCTACAGTCATCGGCCCTCCTGTCTCCTCCATCTTCACCTCTTCGATCTCCCGGGTGTCCGCCCCATCTCCTGTCTCCGCCCTCTGCCGCTCTGTCCCTGTCTCCTCCTGCTGCCGCTCTAGCATGCCGCTCTAGCATTGAGCTAGTGCGTCCGCCCCATATCCTGTCTCCGCCCCCTGCCGCTCTGTCCCGGTTCCCGTCTACCACGATGGGCATTCAGCCAGTGGCGTAACAACCGGCGGGGGGTCGGCGGTGCGGCGCCCCCCACGTCCCTGTCCCTCCTCCGTGTCACAGACTTCACTGCAGTTCATTGTACAAAGTTTTTACAATGAACCGCAGTAAAGTCTGTGACACGGAGCTGTGCAGAGCAGAGTCGGGAGCGCTGCTTCGCCTGCGGCCCGGTACCATTTGATCCACGGACCGGTACCGGGCCAAGGCCCGGGGGTTGGGGACCACTGATCTATAAGACTGATTGTTACCCTGCACTATACTTAATATATCAAATGTGTCAGAAAGGTAGATGTGAGGGTTTTATATAAATATATGCATGTGTAGCATACACAACATTTCTACATGGATCTAGATGGATTTCTATGCTACTTGCTAATTATAGAACATTGCCTGCATTTCCTGTAATGCTATCAGACCTGCCTGCCTAATAACACATACTTTCAGCTGTACAAACGCTGCCACAATGTATAACACATGCTTGCATAACTCCGAATGATCAAAGGCTGTAACGTTTGCACTGTTCCAGTGGTATTAGTTGGGTCCATTATGATTCTAATTATTTTTGTAACAGTTTATCAAAACCTTGTAATCATTTTCGCCTCCGGTAGAATACATGGTTGGCTGGTGGGTAAAAAGAAAACAGAAAACAATAATAGGTTCATGAATATGATAATAATCCCTTTAGCAACAAATGACTTAGGCAAGACTCCATTGCTGCATTGGTAGGAATTCCGAAGTGAATACAGATCTGACTACTACTCTCTTTACTATGTGCTTGGCAAGGAAATGTGGAGTTTGCCCTTTACTGTGTGTATGTATTCTAATAATAGTACAATCAACAAGGTCATCATGCTTAATCCTCTGACACTGTAATATGTCATATTTTCCTGCATGTTTGACCCACAAAGGTTGGATAGATGGAAATTAAAGATGAATTACAGTCAAACGTAAAAAAAAATAGAAATTAAACTGAAACTCAAGCCAGATCTGTTTTTTTCCCCTTGTTTTGTTTAAATTTTGCATCTTGAGAAGGATTAAAATCTAACAACTCACATTTTTTATTGCTGTCCGTTTTTAAACCCCAAGTCCAGCTTGAGCAAAAAAATAACTCTGGGAAAACTTTTTCTTAACCATTGCAGTGGGGCTACCCCACTCTGCAAGAGTTAAGTGCTCATTTTTGTAAATGGGCTAAAATAACAAAGTTACACTCACCCAAAAGTTTGGAGCCGGCCAGCTTTCAGACATCTCAACTCTCCCGGATGTTCCGGGAGTCTCCCGCTATTAGATAACGGCTCCTAGACACTCTGGAGAGAAACATTTTCTCCCTGAATGGTTTACTCTGCTGTATCTAGCGGAGTAAACCTTTCCCTGCTGTTTATATTTATTTTTTCTGACATCAGGCCCGCCAGCTGCCGTCAGTCAGAGAAAAAAAAACGCCATAGGAATGAATAGCTAGATTGCTATTGGCTATTATAATTTGCAATAGCCAATAGCAGACTAGCTATTGCACCCGCCCACTGCTGCTGTCAATCAGCAGAGGTGGACCTGAAGTTTTCCATCAGGTCTTCTTCTACTGATTGACAGCGGCAGAGGGCAGGTGAAGTAGCCTTCTTGCTATCGGCTATTGCAAATTGAAATAGCCAATAGCAATCTAGCTATTCATTCCTATGGCGTTTTTTTTCTATTCTGACGGCAGCAGGTGTCAGAATACTAAAAAAACAAAAACAAAGCAGATAGCTAGGGAAGCATTAGCTGGGGGACGGGGGGGGGACCTCCCTGAAATGAGAACGACACCTCCCTGAAATGACTTTTTCAGGCTGGAATCCCTGAGCTTTTACAATGTTCCCACCAACCTTTCTCCTTCTCTACTGCAGCAGTGGAATGTTTCTCAGCATCTAGATATAAACATAGATGCCATCAGCACACCAGCACAAAATTCCAGGTCAGTGTGAATCCATTTTATTGATAAGTTCATCAGGCTCAGAAATTTCTGAGCCCAACGAAGGAGACACTACTTGGCCTTGAAAGCGCTTGACACTCATCAATGCAATGGATTCACACTGACGTGGAATTTTCGTGCTGGTGTGCTGATGACATCTATGTTTATATCTGTATTCTGAGCGGCACCTTCTGCGGTCATTTAAGCACCCGTTTGTTTTGGGATATCTGGTGCAGCACGGTTTATGGATATTGTTCCTCAGCATTCTCACATCTATACATTGTGTATAGATGTGATGATTTGCAAGACCTTAGACCATTGCAGAGGAGGGGTAGATATGCTGGAAGGGCCGGTTTAAGAACAAGACGGCTCATATTATACGGTGAGTATAACTTTTTATTTCTAACTCAGACAAAAAATGAGCAGTTAACCCTTGCAGTGCGGGGGTAGACCTACTGCAAGGATTAATATTTTTTTTCCTGGAGCTCTTCTTTACCAATCAACAATATAGTCTCCAATTCAACAATAAAGGCCCTGGAGATGCCCAGTGTTACGTTTTAAGGAGATTGTCTCTGATATCCTGTCTCAGTGACTACTAATTTCTAGGGGGAAATCACTGGAAAGGAAAATAAACAGCAAATAATTATTTACAGAGGTTAAAGTACATACATTGGTTCATATCTCTCTCTCTCTCTCCTCCCCCTCTCTCTCTCACTCTCTCTTCTCTCTCGCCTCTATCTCCCCACCCCCCTCTCTCTCCTCTCTCTCTTTCTTTCTCTCTCTCTTTCTTTCTCTCTCTCTCTCTCTCCTCTCTCTCTCGCTCCTCCCCCTCCCCTCCTCTCTTTCTCTCTCTCCTCTTTCTCTCTCCCCCTCTTTCTCTCTCCCCCTCTTTCTCTTTCTCCTCTTTCTCTCTCTCTCTCTCTCGCTCTCTCCATGCTGCATATGACTTTATAAAACTCAGATCAAGATATCTAAAAAGCTAAACTGACTACACTCGGATAAAAAGGTTAAAAACAAACAAAGGCAGACTTGATGGGCCGGCTTTTTCTGCCAGCACGCTTTTATTTTTCTGTTTAAATAAAAGTCCATTGTTTGCTGACTGGAGTTAGTCTATAATGTACTTAAATGTTATTTATTGTACTGAAGCTATAAGATTCAATAAATAAATAAGGCACTATTACTTTTCAATAGGATCATCTAGAGTATTCAGCTCCAGACTACAGTTTACTCAGTTACTGATGCAGGATCTAAACTTGGCCTGCTACAGATGACTCTCATAAATATTCTATTTTGTTAACATATCCAAGAATTCAACATGACCTGCATACTGACTCTTTAATATCCTTAGGGCTGATGCATCAAAGACATATTATGGTTTGCAGTGTCACCCAACTCTCGAAAATGTGCCAGTTTATGCTTTACACCCCAATTGCAGATTGTAATGTACACCAATGTTAGTTGGCATTGCATCTTAATGGCCACACTCTGCACAGAAGTTCATCCCCCTGGATCGGCTAAGCCGAACCTCCGACAGGCTACTCGCTGCTGTTCGTCTATTCTTATAGATGCAGAACAGCAGTGAGTGAATAGCCGGCTGTTCTGCTCGGTCTCTCTGTGGGACCAAGCAGAACAGAAAAATAGTTTAAAAAGTATAAAAATACAAATAGAAAACGATATTACGGAGCTAGCAATGACAGCTAGCTCCGCCCAACAGTTTTCTATTGGCCAGCGGTTCTGCTGCCGTCAAAAAAAAGAAAAAAATAATAATTGTTGGCCATAGAAATGCATTGCTAGATTCCTATTGGCTATTTCAATTTGCAATAGCCAATAGCAAACTAGCTATTGTACCCACCCTCTGCTGCTGTCAATCAGTAGTGGGGACCTGATGGAGAACTGCAGCAGAAGGCGGGTGCAATGCTAGTTTGCTATCGGCTATTGCAAATTGAAATAGCCAATAGGAATCTAGCAATGCATTCCAGTGGCCAATTTTTGTAAAAAAAATTATATTCTGACACGGCTCCGTGTCAGAATAAAAAAAAAAGAAAAAGCAGTGTTTCTCTCGTTGGCGGCCGGGAGCGGGAGCCTTCGGCTCGACTGAGCCACTCAGCCAAGTTCGGGAACTGTACGGGCTATAGTGAATAGCCCGTACAGCAGCCCTTCGGTTCTGCTGAACAGAAGGGGTCCTGGGGGCGAAGCTAGCCGAAGGATCGTCCGAAGCTTCGGCTAGATCCTTCGGCTGCCTCGTGAATAGACCACTTAGTGCTGGTAATAATACAATTAGGAATCACAAGAGGCAAGGTAGAGTAAGATGAATTTAAAGACTATAGGTTGCTATGAGACATTTGGAGACATGATGAAAATGGGGGCCAGCTTCAACACTTATTTGCACTTCATTTATCTAAATGATCCTGTTTTTGGTACATTATGCTCTGGTCGATTACTGTTATTTTAGATTATTTTGTGTTTTTCTGGCTGTTTTATGAGCAAATAATTATATTTGCTGTCTGATGACAAAACTACTTGTTTTTGCCAACCCTCACTTGTTTAATATGTTAGTATGTCGTTTTGACATGTTTAGTCTGTGTTTTACATGGGGTAATGAATATTAGACATGTGCGATTCGTTTCGTTCCGAATCGAAATTCGGACGAATTTTCGGAAATTCGGACATTCGGATGTATCCGAATTCCGAATTACAGACATAACGAATGCAACGAATCCGAATTTCCATTTCCGAAATTCGGTAGCGTTAGTACGAATGTTCGTTTCGTTTTCTGTTCTTATTCGTTTCTTATTCGTTTCTTATTCATTTCGTGTGTTGGAGAAAAGTGACATTAGAGAAGGAGAAAAATATTTTTCCCCCTCAAATGTCACTTTTGCTGCAAACGAACGAACAAAACGAATAAGAAACGAATAAGAACAGAAAACGAAACGAACGTTCGTACTAACGCTACCGAATTTCGTCCGAATCCGAATTCCGAATCTATCACAAGAGGCAAGGTAGAGTAAGATGAATTTAAAGACTATAGGTTGCTATGAGACATTTGGAGACATGATGAAAATGGGGGCCAGCTTCAACACTTATTTGCACTTCATTTATCTAAATGATCCTGTTTTTGGTACATTATGCTCTGGTCGATTACTGTTATTTTAGATTATTTTGTGTTTTTCTGGCTGTTTTATGAGCAAATAATTATATTTGCTGTCTGATGACAAAACTACTTGTTTTTGCCAACCCTCACTTGTTTAATATGTTAGTATGTCGTTTTGACATGTTTAGTCTGTGTTTTACATGGGGTAATGAATATTAGACATGTGCGATTCGTTTCGTTCCGAATCGAAATTCGGACGAATTTTCGGAAATTCGGACATTCGGATGTATCCGAATTCCGAATTACAGACATAACGAATGCAACGAATCCGAATTTCCATTTCCGAAATTCGGTAGCGTTAGTACGAATGTTCGTTTCGTTTTCTGTTCTTATTCGTTTCTTATTCGTTTCTTATTCATTTCGTGTGTTGGAGAAAAGTGACATTAGAGAAGGAGAAAAATATTTTTCCCCCTCAAATGTCACTTTTGCTGCAAACGAACGAACAAAACGAATAAGAAACGAATAAGAACAGAAAACGAAACGAACGTTCGTACTAACGCTACCGAATTTCGTCCGAATCCGAATTCCGAATCTGAATTGACTTTCACACCCGAATCCTGAAAAACGAAATAACTTAAATCCGAATTTAAAACGAAACGAAACTAAACAATTTTTTTGGCAGTTTTTTAAATTATTTCTTTTTTATTGTTTTATTTTTTATTTCCTTGAGTCGTCGCCGTCATGGACAACGCCAGCCGTTGTGATTGATGCTGGATTAGGTCGGCAGATCTATTTATTTTTTGGGGGGAATAAATGACTTGTCAAAAACATGTCTTTTGTTTTTTTATCAATTAAAGGACTTTTTAAAAAGTCTAGCCTCTTTGTTAAAAATTTGATTTCAGCCTTTAGTGAATGGGTAGAGGTACAAGTACCCCTTACTCATTCACAAGGAGGGGGGAGCCGCATCTGGGTGCCCCTTCGAATTCGAACAGAACAAGGGGGTGTTCGGCCCATCACTACTAAAGGATATTCATAGACTCTAGCAAGTTTTTTTCACAATTGACACTATGAGAAGATCTGTTGTGTGTGCATGTATTAAAGGAGCTTCAAAGATGAGGACTCTTTGAAATGAGAGCTTTTTTTATGTAATTTTCACAGAGCAGCAGTAATATTCAGCTCACACCAGGACCTCATCATTTACAATTCCCTTTTACACAATATATAGCATGTGTCGACTGAAAGATGTGTCATAATAAATCCCATCCTTTAAAGCTACGACCAAACTACAGTGATTTTCTCATGTACCTGTTTCCTTCCATCTGAGAAATGTTTATTTGACCATTCTTCAAGCTCCTACATGTACCTCGGTCTGAAGGGGCCCTTGATGAGCAAAGACAAAAATAGTAGAAGACTTTAGCTGCGAATAATACTTTGGGAGCTAATACAAAGCAAACTACACTAATTGATGAAAATGAAAATGAATTACTTCTCTCATTTGTTACTTTGAAAATGTAGGTGGAAAACTTTTAGGGCCAATTCACACAAGCCTGTCCTCTGAAATGCTGCGTTATTGCGGACAGGCTAATGCATGTGATGGCTCTGCTGGTGGGAGTTGTATCGCACACTGCTAGCAACCTGTGGTGGAATCCATTGTGCTGTGATAAAATGCAGCATGTTTGCGTTTTATTGCAGCATTTTATTGCAGCACAGTGTCCCGCCCATCACACCCTCTTTGTGGTGCGAATGGCAAAACTGTCTAAAATTCCCCAGGTTATTTTGGCCAGTTTAAAAGCCATTTTAGGCTAGGTTATAGAGATTGGCAAGGTGTTGTTACCCAGTTGAGACTGCAATAATACTTTAAATGTGTTATTGACATTTCTCTTCTCTTGGCAAACAGACCTTGAACATTATCTGGGGGTTAAATTGTCTGAGCTTTAGCAGTCTATAAGTAAGCTGGTAATATCCTCTTATTACAAAAAACTGCTACGCTCACACAGAAGGGCCTCCAGTTCCCACATTGTTTTACCATTCTTTGCTATTGTTAATTTAGCAAGTGGTCCCCTAGATGAATACTGTAGCTTAGCTTTTGGGTGGCAAGGTACAACAAATGGGTGGCATGATCAACAAATATAGAAAAAAACACTGGGCAGTTTGGCTTTATAAACTTCAATATGATGGTTGAGAAACTCTTATCAGACATTAAATAAGCTGCCCTTCTAGTTGTGAACTTGGCCTTAGATGACCATGCACTGCTGCTTTATGTTATTTTTATAAAGATGTTCATTCTATTTTTCTGTTTAAAAAAAACTGCTAATCAGTTGTGCACACCAAGCTGATAAATGTTGTATTACACAGTATATACACATTTTAACAAAGCTGCATAGATAGATGTATTTAATGTCAAACCAAGCAGGCTTATTGTTTACACTGTGATAAAAGAGAATGTGTATATATAGTAGTCATAGTTCTTATTTGGCATGCAGCTGGCTGCTACAGGGATTTGTCTTGTAATATTGAACAAATGTCAGCGTTACCTTTTTGTGAGTATGTTTGCAGGCAACCTACAGATGAAATGTCCAAGGTATGAAGTCAGAATAATTGCCTAGCAAAATTCCATTGTAAAGAAGCAGCCTTCATTGTGCGGCTGATCTTAAACCCAAGAAAACTTGAAAATCAGACGCCCAGAGTAAATTGTCTGACCTTTAAGCATTCGGCTACAGGTAACTTCATCTAATCACAAACTGATATATTTATCAATCAATATGGCAAAAGAGGAGGCGAGAGAGAGAGGTGATTGGTATATTAGCAGCAGCTAGTACCGTGATTACAAGGGAGATTGCTGGAGATGTCAAAGTACACCGTGGGTTGTAAAATTCAATAATACCAAACAGATCAACAGCAGTATTTATTTTGATGATTTTGCTGAATCTGTTGACATTTCTCTATGAAACATGAACAACCTTATTTAATAAGGTGGTACAAAGTGCAGTTACCCATAGCAATCAGTCAGTTTACTTTAGCCACTTCAGAAAAATGTGCTGCTCTTTGACTAACCAAATAAGCCTAGGCAAGGCTGATTAAGAAACATTTGACAGAAAATATTTTGCATTTTTCATTGCATACCAATGGCATTCCACCTGTTTAGGTTCTAGGTTAGACAATATTGAATGCAGAAAGTAAGCATCTAAATATTATGGGCAAAACAAACACACCTATTTCCTTCACATTTTCTAGGCCACTTTTATAGGAAGAAGGGAGGTCTTATGCTAAAACATTGGCACCAGTATCTTGGTGTTAGGAAGGTAAGACTTTGATGCAGAGAATCCCAGCAAAGAAGAGGCATGAAAACAAGGAATTAAGTTTGCATATTGAATGGTGATTATTAGGGTTAAAGGGATGGTGAGAGTTAGTATTAGGGTTACAGGAGAGTGTGGGCTCATTGTAGAGTTACATAGAGGGTGACGGTGTTGTTAGGTTTACAGGATGATGAATAGTGATGGGCCGGACACCCCCGTGTTTGGTTCGAATTTGAACTTTAGAACATGGAAAAAGTTTGAATTCGAACTCAAACTCAATGCAAGTCTATTGGGCTAGAACTTTGAAAATCAATTGTCAGCTTTTTGAAGGCGTATATGCAAGTTATTGGCCATAAAAAGGGTGTGGGGATTCGGGTACTGCCCTGGGGGACATGTATCAATGCAAAAACACTTTTAAAAAATACCGTTTCTAAAGGAGCAGTGATTTAAATGAAAAATTAATTTAAATATCGTGCCTAGGGGGTCGCCTTCAACTGCAAAGTGACGCATCTGTACAATGTATAGAACCTGCTGCAGCAAAACTGAATTTTTTTTTTTAAACCTTTCGGTCTGTTAGGAATGTTATGAGGGACCCCATTCAACAAAAAAAGGGGGAAAAAAGCATTGAGTTCCCCACAAAAGTCATACTAGACCCTTAAGGTCTGGTAGGAATTTTAGAAGGGACCACATGTAAAAAAAAAAAAGTGCGTGGTCACATGCCCTCGGCACTGGGAGGATGCTTTTTCAGGGTCGCCCCTGGAAAAGCACATTGTTCCCGTGCCAATGGCACAAGGACAAGAGCCTCTTCCCCACAAGCCCTGGGGCGTTGGTTGTGGGGGTGTGGGCAGGGGGCTTTTTCACATCAGGGTACCCCTTTAATAAAGGGGCACCCAGATGCAGCCCCCCTGTGAATGAGTAAGGAGTACTTGTACCCCTACCCATTCACTAAAGGGTTAAATTTAAGTTTTAAAAAGAAGGCCAGATTTTGGAAAAAATCCTTTCATTGAAAAAAAACAAAAGACATGTTTTTGACAAGTCTTTTATTTTAAAAAATGGATCTACTGACGAAATCCAGGGTGAATCACGATGTCCAGCATTGTCCATGATGACGACGATGACTCGACAAAATATAAAATAAAACAAGAAAAAATAAACAGAAATAATTAGAAAAAATTACGCCCGCCGACCCACCCGCTCACGACAAATTCCCACCGCAGAATGGCATTCTGACAGATGCCAGCAACATATAAACAATTGGACAGAGCTAGGGGTGACAGCTAGCTATCTCTGCCCAACTGTTTACAGTTGCACGGCATCTGACAGGTGAGCCATGATTGGGCAAAGTTATCATGACTTTGCCCAATCATGGCTCTTACAGAGTACTGGGCCCAGATTGGGCAAAGTCTTGCACCTGACCTATTGTCAGGTGCAAGGCTTTAGCCAATCAGGGCTCGCAAGGCACTGTACGGTGTGCAGTGTCTTATGGGGAGCTCGGCGGGCAAACAGCCTGCAGAACGCAGAACATCGAGCCCATCCCTAATGATGAAGACTGATGTTGGGTTTACAGGGAAGTTAAGAGCTCATGTTAGGGTACAGGTAGAGTAAGGGTTAAAACTAAAGTTACAATAAGGGTGAGGGCTCATGTTAGGATTACATATAGTGAGAGCTCATGTTAGGGTTAGAGGGAGGATTAGACCTCATAGTAGGCTAATGTTAGGGTTGCATGGAGGGTAAGGGGCTCAAGTTTAGGTTACAGGTAGAGTGAGGGTCAGTTGTACAGGGGGGGTGAGGGCTAGGCTTACAGGTAGGGAAAGGGTTGGTATTAGGGTTACGGGGATGGCATGGCTCATGTTACAACTACAGGAAGGAGTTAATTATAGGGGGCCTGGGACCTAGAGGTAGACCACCATTGTGTACACTTGGAACTGCATCAAAAATTACCAGTGCTGATCTCATATCTCTGAAAGCTAACATCCTGTTTTATAAGTGCATCTATATAAAACACATCACTAGTAGTTTATCCTGTCAGAGATAAAAAGTCTGCAGGCTGATCACTAATGACAATTACAAACT
This sequence comes from Nanorana parkeri, assembly GCF_000935625.1. Lineage (NCBI taxonomy): Eukaryota > Metazoa > Chordata > Amphibia > Anura > Dicroglossidae > Nanorana > Nanorana parkeri. Next base: position 1,692,151 of record NW_017306404.1, on the reverse strand, counting down.
GATATAACATGATTTTGGAATTTCAATCTGCAACTAACAAAAATTTTAAGTGCTTGTTTCCAATCACAAATTTCTGAGGACCTCAGGTAGAACACCTGCAGATATCTAATTTCATGCGTATGTGATTGGCTTACTGCTTTTCCAATCAAAACAATTTCATACAAGCTTTAACATGTTAGTTTCATTTCAACAGTTGTTTATGGTACACAGTGCTTTATAAAAAAAAAATTGATGTCATTCAATTAGGGTTTAGATCTACTTTAACCCCTTCGTGACAGGAGACGTACACTGTACGTCTTGTCACGAAGGGCTCAAATGACTGGCCTCGTACACTGTACGGGACCATTTATTTGCTGCTCTACAATGCTGGTAACCGCTGAGAATCAGCGGTTACCATTCATTAATGGATGCCTCAATAAAGAGGCATCCATTAATGAAAGAGTTAACCTTTTTCAGACACCCGATCCCCTTCAGGAATTGTGTGTCTCAGAGTGAGAGCAGAGCCGCATTTGCAGCTCTTGCCGTCTCTCTGACAGCTGGTATAGATTGTGAAATCCAGAGGTATACCGGCTTTTTTTTATAACTTTCAGCAATAGAAACATAATGTATCTATTCCTGAAAGAATGTTTCAGTTTTCTGATCGTTGTTGGAACAATCAGAAAACCTTTAGTGACGATGATCCTGAAAGGCTGCAGGATCAGTGTCACTAAGGTTATTATTGGCTGTTCTTTAGTTTGAAGCAGCCTAATAATAACCAAAAATGTATTGATTCATTTATCAAGCAGTAATTGAGATTAATTCCCAATGTCTGCTTGATATACTTAAATAAATACAATAAAAATGAAAAAAGTTTTTAAAAAATGTGAAAAATTAAAAAAAATAAAGTGTACAAAAATAAAAAATAAATGTAACAAATAAAAATTATATCTTTAAATATATTTTTATACTATAATTTATATAAAAATTAACCCCTTACAATGAAAATCTGCAGCTCAGCTGCAGATTTTCTTTTTCACCCTAAGGGGTTAATTTTTTAAAACCCCCTCATGACAGTGATGTTGAAAGTATGTCGCTGTCACTAAGTGTGGCACTTAGTGGCAGTGACATTGTATGCCAGGTGACCACTTTTAGCTTTATCTTTTAGAGAAAAAAGATTAAAATGATAGGTTTTAGTTTTAGGCTGAGAAGTACAGAAACATTTATAAAATCCTAGGAATGTGAGGTTTTTCCAAATTAAGGACACATAAATGAATGTATTTATTGCATTTTTTTAGCTGGGCTGTTTTTGTAAAAAATACTACAAATCAAAACTGGGAAAAAAGTGTTTTCTTCATGTTTTTTCCTCTTTTTTATATTTTATTTGTCCTAAGTGAGGCGTTAGGTACTCATATGTGATATAAATATATAGCCCTATCTCTCCTCTAAAAAACAATATATAATATGTGTGGGTGCACTTTGTAAGAAAGTATATTACTGACGTGGAAGAATCACACAGCAAAAATGTCAAAAGTGCTTCAGTCATTTACGAACAGAAACTAAAAACAAGCTCAGTCATGAAGGGGTTAAATCTGCAAACAATATAAAGTTTATCTAAACCTAGATTTTAAATACAAAATATTGCTGCTTGTGTTACAGTAATGGCAAATATTTTATATATTTTTTGTTGGGCTTAGAATTAAATCAAACTCTGCTAGCAAGGTGTATGCCCCGGAATGTTCTTCACAAGTGTGATGATGGTGGCTCAGTTTATCAATTCAATAACAGCCTTGTCACCCTTTCCTGATTCCTGATCCTGAAATGACACAGCAAAGCCCATTTTTAAAACCACAACAATTTAATCGCTATGCCTTTTTTTTAAATGAAACAAGTGCACTGCTTTTTTCATTTACACGCCTTCATCCAGTTTTGGAAAAGGAAAGCAGATATCTGACTGGCTGCTATAGATTCAGTGTTTTCTAACCGATTAGAGCAGTCAACATTTATCTGCCCAGTTAAACCCAATAGTTTCCACAGAGTCTCCAACACATATCAGTTATCAGATACACAACCTTGAAATTGTTTGGCTGTTAACAACCTGGCCTTCAAAGTCCCAATACATAGCAAAGATCTGAAGAGATATATAAACCTGTGTTGTTACATAACATGGAAAGGCATCATACTTCTCTAACTACCTAGGCAGGTGTAGGGAATTCCTTAAATTAGAAGGGCATGTATTTCACCTGTTTATGTAACTATGTACCCTTTATTTGCCAGAATTCCCCTTGGCATATTGCTAAATAAGAATGAGAATCAGAATTAGATTGGATTGAGGTGATTCCAGCCTGTTTATAGTTCCCACACCAACTGAACTAATGTTTGTATGATCAAATTCCCAGCTGCTGTAATGTAAATAGACACACAGGAATCCAGGTTGATATCAGTGACCATAATTGATCAATGATGTCACCCAGCATCCCCAGCGATGTGTTTACATTACCAGAGGTATACAAATATTAGGAATCATTATGGAAACAGGAACACCACACTCCTACATTCAATACTATTTCAACTAAAAAAGGTGTTTAAGGTGGCTGCTGATGAATGCAGAGGGATATAACAAAACAAAATATCACATAGATCATATATTTAATAACATTTAATTATAGTAAATTTATTATGATCGACATACAAATAAAAAACAACATATCCACTCATCTTGTAAATATGAGCATTGGTAGGTATATGCGACATAGAACCTCCCTGGAACCAGTACAGATATATGATATACATATTTCTATCAAAATTCATTATTTTGTCATCAGTCTCCATGTAACAATGTCTTAAAACAATTTATATAAAATCATGTTAGTCAGTAAGTCTGTACTTTGTCCAGACTTCTACGCGTTTTGCCAGAACTTCATCAGGAAGTTTTGGAGGAAATCTATAGTGTTTACATGGATATGATAATAAATAAACGTATAGCCACATAATCAATAATTTTGGTTAATTAACCATACATAACATAACACAGACACAGATGGATTTTATGGAAATATGTATATCATGTATCTCTGCTGATTCCAGGGAGGTTCTATGTCATATATACCTACCACTGTTCATATTTACAAGATGAGTGGATAGCATTTTACAAACTACCGATGTTAGACTGACCCGCCTATAGATATGTTGTTTTTTTATTTGTATATTGATCATAATAAATTTACTATAATGCAATTGTATTATATATATGATCTATGTGATATTTTGTTTTGTTATATCCCTCTGCATTCATCAGTAGTCACCTTAAAAGTCCCATCCATTTTTTTAGTTGATATACATTACCACAGAGAGGGATATCTGTCATTTAGCAGTAGGAATGTTGCCTTTTGGAGACATACAGCCTGGGTGGCTAGGAAAGGGAGGGCAGTAAACGTAAAATTCCCAGTTTACATACCAGCCACTGCCCTGTGCTTTTCAACATTTTTAGGGGTCTGGTGGCAAAGCCTCCCCAATGAAAGGCATCCTTATCCCAATGTTGAATGCCAGGACCCCTTCCCCTCCTATGATGCCCCAAGATATAGGAGAAGTTAATATGGGGAGGATTTATATTTTAAATTGTGGGTTTTATAATAAGGGACCCCCAAATATTTATCCCCTCCCAAGGAAATTAGTACATGGATTACACATTCCCAAAAAGAGTTAAAAACAAATAAAAGTCCAGTGATGTAATTCATCGTCAATCATAGCATCCAGCAATGTAAATTAATTGTCAGTCACGACAACCTAACACTCACCGTTGTGTATTTACATTGCTTGACATTGTGATTGAAGTAGATTTCAATTGGATACATAAATAAAATATTTTTGTGTGTTTATATTTTATTTCAATTCAAAATTACTTTTCTTTTTTTGTCTGTGTTTATTTACTTTTACCTCTTTGTGGGAATAGGTAAGGGTTACTAATGTACCCCTGTGCTCATCCCTCTGGGATTATAGGGGGTATCTGGGTGCCCAAAGAAAATGTTATACCCAGAGTACCACACCCAGTAGTAATCAGAGTATACTGATTTTTGTATGACTCTCAAAAACGAACTCCCCCCAGCTGCTAGCGCCAAACGTAATCAAAAAGGTGTGCTTTACCAAGAAAGGTAAAAACAAGAGTGCAGCTGATAAAGGAGGGTCGGAGAGTCAATATAAAGTACAAAAAATTATAATTTATTAATTAAAACAAATATTCTATGAATATACTAGATGCACCACATGAACCAATACACCCGACACAATTAAAAACTGGTTATTGCAACAACCCATTCATTCAAATATGCACGCAGACATTCATGGACCAGCTGAACAGCGTGTTATATGATACCGGTTGGTCCTCAAATATTTTGAGGAAACAGCACTTGGAATATGATTATAAGTTGAAAATAATTCAGAGGATTAGTATCGAATATCTAGGGTACTTAGTCTCATGTATCTTAATATTTCAGTCCATCCTTTGAGATTATGATTACATAGGTTTCATAATAAGATCAATCAGATAGTCACTAGTATGTCCTTAGATTCTAAGTGGAACACCGATGATATGTAAAGTGGAATACTTGATTGAAGATATATATTTTTAGAGATTCAGAGACATAGAAGGAAGCCCGGTAAATCAGAAAAAGACATCACCCTGAGTTGCAGTCACACTTGGGGGAGAAAGACCCACCAGACAGCGTGTAAAGTTCCAAATATATTGTACTCACGGGTGCTTGATCGTTTAGCCGGGCAGTCCGTCTCGTTGAGTGTGGGATGTCTCGATGCTACGTTGTTTCAAATAGTCCTCTTTGTTGTTTCCACTTGAACAAACAGTCAAACGGTTCTCAGATGGATTCCTTAAGTGTATGTGGGAATATTGAAAAGTCCCAGAATCATTTCAATTTTATCGATGTGTAGATCCTTAATCGCGCTGTTAAAGTTATCCACGGCCGGGAATTTGGGAACCTGACATGCAGGTGGTTTGTCAGCTTAGCGTCCAGAAACCAGATGAAGTGTTTCACCCCTCCTTCGTTTTCAGGGCTTCGTCAAATCCTGGTGGATGGTTAGCTGATGAGGTTTTTATTCTTTTCCTCATGCATTGCTGTTAACCCATTATGTGCAAAAGAGAGCATGGGATTTAAAAAAAGTTGCAAACGTGGATATTGTTATTTAGATTTACTCTTAAGGAGGTGGAATAGAAGAATATAACTATTTTGACTATTTCACTTTTAGTCATTGTCAATACAGGCCCAAAAGTCAAAGTATTATAAGGTTGTATAGTCAAACTAAGGCATTTACCACCCAGGACAATATCTTCACCACAATTATAGTCAATAGGTTTTTAGCCCTATTGGCAAGTTGAGCAATACGCCATAAAGCCTCAGAACAGGTGTAGAGTACAGGGAACCACTTGCACCTAATACTTGACCCTGATAACTTACCGATTAGTCCCTGGTGCCAGCCAGATTGATCAATCGGGAAGTTAGCTTTATTTAGTACAGTTGAATGGAAAGAGTACAACACAAATTCTCCCACTTTGTATAGGGGTATGATCCACAGCTGTGGGTCCCCATTAGCATAGAGAACAAGAAGAGCAAGAATGTATAATTAAGGTTGAGGTATTTTGGAGCACAGGGATAAAGGCTAGAGGAATACCTGCAGACTACATTCGTTATTCAAACCATGTGGAATCATGGTGTTCAACTTAAATATCCACATCTTCTCTTTTTGTAGCAGGACTGTGTTGAAGTCTCACCTGCGTGCTGATAATTTGAGTGCATATATTCCCTTAACCTTTATCCCAGTGGTCCTTCCTCCATGGTATATCAAAAAGTGCTGCGCCAATGGGCTTTCTTTATCATGGTTCCTTATGTCTCTTAGGTGTTCCCCAATTCTTATTTTTAATTCGCGCTTAGTTTTTCCAATATAGAATTTTCCACATGGGCACTCTAATTGGTAGATGACCCATGTTGTATTGCAATTAATAAAATGCAAGATGTCAAAGTTAGTAGTGACTGTTGAATCTACAAACTGTTTTGATTTTTGGACGAGGGGGCATATGTGGCAATTGCCACATGCATACATCCCTTTTGGTTTCGTTGACTTAGTAAGCCAGGTTTCTTGGGGTGTAGGGGTGAATTCAGATGAGACCAATTGGCTCCTTAAATTACGTGCCCGTCTATCATTTAAAAGGGGATAGGGACCCACTATTTCGGCCAGGGTGGGGCTTAGTTGGAGAATATGCCAGTGCTTGTTTAATGTTTGTTTGAGGGTGGACCAACCCGAACCATATTGGGTGATCATTCGAACCCTCTGACCTTGTGTATCTTTTTTAATTTTCATTTCTTTCTTGGTGCACTTAAGGAGATCTTCTCTATTTCTTTTATTAGCTATAGCTAGACTTCTCCTTAGTGCTCTATGCGAGTAGCCTCGCTCCCTGAAGTGATTATACATGGCTTTTGATTCTGATTTGAAATCATCATGTGAGGTACAGTTCCTCTTTAATCGGAGGAACTGTCCCACGGGGATGCCTTGTTTCAGTGAAGGCGGATGGTGGCTGGTCGCATGGAGCACCGTATTGGCTGCTGTTGGTTTTCGAAAGGTATTTGTGGTATCTGGGTGCCACCTTTTTTTATAAAGGGGCTATCGGATTCCACTTTTCCTTTCTTGGTCACCCACGCTGCATGCATGGAACTCAGAGTGGAATTTCAAAGAAAAATCCATGCCCTCATACTATTTCATACCATCACGTTCAGCTTCTATAAAGGACGTGTGTCTTCACACTTTCCATTATAGCTGCATGAAAAGACCTTCCCCCTGCTGCACTGTATTTTTAAAAAAACACCTTTTGCATTGGTATACGCCTCACAGGCAGTGCCCATTTCTCCAAATATTTTTTTTTGACTGGTCCCTTTTGATCTGTTAACTATACTATTGCAAGCATTTTGTTATAGCTTTTTGGTAAGTTTTTTTAAAAATACCTGTTAAAATTGCCAGAATTTCTGTGATCTGATAACATCTTGTCCTTTATGCCCGTATGGACTGTTATCAGTTTCATTTTTTACAGCTTTCTATAAGGACTGCAGAACCATGTCCCTATATGTTATGAGGATCTGGAGTGTGGCAGGCTTTCATAGTCTTATCTTGCTATTTTCGTCTGTCCTCATACAGAAGAGTAGGGTACCACTGTCATTGCAGGCTTTTAAGTGTATTACTGGCAGAATCACCACATTTAATGACTGGTTTTAGATGGTTTGGATCAGTGTTTTTCAGACTTCATAGTTACGACACCCTTTAAAAGTATGCAAAATCTCAAAGTGCCCCAGAATAAAATATAAAAAATATAAGAGTAAAAAAATGACATGTGGTCCCTCTTAAAATCTATACCAGACCCTTGAGGAATCTATACATGGAGACCCTTAAAGCTGATCCACTGCAAAAATACAAAAATTGTGGATTTCCCTTTCACATCCAAGCTCCCCTTTCACACTCCCTCCTTCACATCTGAGTCCTCAGTTCCCCTTAACACCAGAGTCTTACTATGACCTCAGAAGCCACAAGATTGCAGAGGACGGGAGGCGGAGCAGGCCTGGATGGAGATGAATATTCATTCTTTTCTAAATGGCATGATGCTGTGTGAAAACTTTGAGACACCCCTGAGAACACTAGAAGGCACCCCAGGGTGCCACAGCACCCTGTTGAGAAAGGCTGGTTTAGATACATTTTAAATTATATACATTTTAAAACATACTGTATGTTGGAAAAATAGGAAAAAAAATTAATTTTGGGAGTATAGCTCTGATGAGTACAAGGTTACTAAGGATACGTATCACAGCTACTCAACAGAGTGAAAATTACAAATGTTGGTGGCCCTATGCTTCGTATTCAATCAGAGTACACTTCATGACTCTTCCATATCTACAAGGTGAATTGTTATGCACCTCTTTGTGTGTTTGTAAAGTCATTTTGATGTCGTCATTAGTCAAAAAGATAATAGTGTAGCATAATAGAGGCTGCTGAAAAAAATTATTTCACAGGACATGATGAATAGAAGTATGTGTTCATTTTTCACAGGATGCAAATATTTCACTTTAAGAGTGATTGACTCTACCAGAGCCAATTACACTGATACATTGATTTATTTGTTTTTCTACCTATGTTATGTGACTTCCCTCTTAAGTAATGTTACTGTACTTAAAAACAACACAATTCCCATTCTATAGCCATCAATGATATTTATTGATATTTTTCACTGTTTGAAGTTGACCTTTAGAGAACAAAAATAAGAAAACAGTAAATGTTAAAAGGCACCAGTTAAATCAATACAGCATTTGCTTTTAGAAAAGATTATAAATATATTGCATTTTTTAATTAGTCCTTTGGCGCATTATTTCTAATTAACATACAATAAAACTATATTTCAGCTAATACTGTTTTGAGACATTTCCAATACTTATTCAGAAGGTATATGCACGTTAAAATGTGTAACAGCTTATAAAACAAACTAAAAAGTGGACATGTTAGGATGAATGTTTTAGTAGATTTAAGGTTATATACCATTACTAACTATTAAAGTCCTCATTGCAAAGTTATTACAGCTTGTAAAACTCAAAGGAAACTAGATTTCCTTTGATTTAAATGTTTTTTTTTTACATTTCCTGGATATGTCAAAATTAGGAAAATTAGATCATCTTACTTGATGACTTTGAAACAGGAAATAAATCCAAAATGTATATATCTGGTTGAGCAAGGTTCCTGGCAAGCTTATAAACAGCCCTACATGCCATAGGAAAACATGGGGATGCATTCCTGGTGCGATTAAAAAATGTATGGTCTGGTTCTGGTCTAGTGATGGTGGAAACAAGCCCTTAGAGCAGCATATGCTCCCATACAGACAACGTCTTTTTCAGGGAAGGCTTTGCATACTTCAGCAGGACAATGTAAAACCGTATACTGCATCTTTGACAACAGCATGCCTTTGGTCAGCCGAACATGTTCTGCATGTTCGGCTGAGCTGAAGTGCTGGAGCACTTCGACTCAGCCAATCCAACATCCGGATTGGCTGAGTCGAAGTTCCAGCAGCTTACTCGCTGCTGTTCGCCCCTATTCTCATAGGGGCTGAATGGCAGTGAGTGAATAGCCGAATGCTGCTGAGCGGCATTCGGCAAGGCTATTCTGCTCAGTATTTGCTAAATTACTTTTAATGTTAAAAAAATAGGAAGATTTAAAAAAATGTTAAATATTTTTTTTAAATTAAAATAAATAAAAAAAAACAATTGGGGGAGCTAACAGTGACATCATGGCTGGCTCCATCCAGTTGGTATTGTTTAATGACAAATCAGCGTCCCCAGGTTATTTGGGGACGCTGTTTTGTCATTACAACTCCGCCCAGATGTAATTTGCAGGGTGAAAGGCCGGCCTTCGGCAAGCCATTCTCCCCGCTTCGGCTGTCACTTTCGGATCAGTCGAGCCAAAGCACAAGCCTTCGGCTCGGCTGCCTTCGGCTGCTGTATGGGCTATAGTGAATAGCCCGTACAGCAGCCCTTCGTTTCGACTGAAACGAAAGGGCTCCCACAACCAAAGCGAGCCACAGGATTAGCCGAAGCTACGTCTGGATCCTTCGGCACCTTTGTGAATTACCCTTTAAGTGTATGGTTGAAAATCCAGGTCAATTATACTGCAATAAAGAAAGCTATGAAATTAGAGGCATAATATTTCAGTAATTATGGCAGAATATTCACATTTTAAATCTTTCCCTCTCTACTGGCATCTTCCCCTCCCATTTAAAACAAGTATTGATCCCCCTAATACCCAAAAAACCCTCACTGGACCCTTACCAGTCTTAACAATCTCAGACCTATCTCCTTAGTTGCATCTACCTCCAACCTCTTAGAATGCCTAATCAGTAACTGCTTGAACCACCATATCACTGATAACAACTTCCTTGACCACATGCAGTCCAGTCCACCCCCCAACACTCCAATAAACCTGCCCTCCTAAAACTCACTATTGACTTACTAACTTCAAAAAGCAATGGCCACTACTCCTTACTCTTGCTATTAAACCTTTCTGCTGCTTTTGACATAGTTGACCACCTGCTCCTGCTCAAAAAACGCCACTCGCATGACATCCGAGACTTTGCCCTCTCATCTCATCTCTCTGCTCTACCTTTCACCTACAAATCTAACTCCTCGCCTTTTCCTCTTTCCATAGGGGTCCCCCAAGGCTCTATCCTAAGACCCTTTCTCTTCTCTATCTACACCTCCTCCCTTGGTCACCTGATAACAGTGCATGGCTTCCAAAACCATCTTTATGCCAATTACACGCCCATATATCTCTCCACTCCATAACTCATCCCTTCTGTGTCCTTGCATGTCACTAATTTAATAACTGACATATCAGTCTGGATGTCACAACACCTCCTAAAACTTAGAGGGTTATCTACTAAGCTGCCGCAGGCAGCCGAATGAACGCCCAAGCCGAACCGAAGTGAGCCAAAGCCTCTTTGGCTACTCATTGCCTAATGTTCGGCTCTTCATTCGGTTTGGTGATTCTGTTCACTACCTTACAGGTAGTGAAGCAGAATGAAAAATGTTAATGTAAACAAAAACAAAAACACCATGTGGTCCCCTCCCCAAATCATACCAGACCCTTTAAGTCTAGTAGAAAGTTTAAAGGGGACCCCAACCCCCCCAAAAAAGTGGTATCCCCCTAAAATCCTAAACCAGACCCTTAATCCAAGCAGCGCACCCCCCCCCCCCCTCTCCTGCAGCATACCAGGCCACATGCCCTTGATTTTGAGAGGGTGCTTTTCCAGGGATGACCCCTGAAGATGTATCTCTTTAGGGAAGCATATCCCACCTCATCCTAACCATTGAACTATCACTTTCACAAACTAATCATCCCCACGCGGCTACCACCTCTTGTAATCCTTTCCCCTCCCTTTTAGATTGTAAGCCCTCATGGGCAGAGCCCTCCTTACCATCTTGTCTTAATTGTATTGTAACTGTAATGTTTTCCTTATATTGTAAAGCTCTGCGCAAACTGTTGGCGCTATATAAATCTTGTATGATAATAAGAATGTCTAAAGTAGAAGAGCATAAGCATCATGCCAGTTGCTTTGATATGAAGCTGGCAAAAGTGCCCAAACCATGCACAGATTTAAAGTGACACTAAACTCAGAAGTAGAGATGCACCGATACCACTTTTTTGGGTCTGAGTACGAGTACCGATACTTTTTTTTTAGTACTCGCCGATACCAATTACCGATACTTTTTCTTAAAGGGGCAGATATAACTTTTTTTTATGCCATCCTGTGCCCAGCCCACACCTGTAGTGTGGCACAGTTATATCTAATTCTGCATACCTGGCTGTATATTATACATTAAAAAATGTAATATACAGCCAGGTATGCAGAAATAAATATAACTGTTCCACACTATATGTATGCATTATGCACTACAGTGTTCGGGCCTTGACATGTGCTCAGCCTCATCCATTTTCCACCATATGGGGATACAAGGCTTAGTTAGATAGAATAGCAAGCAGTAGTGATTTTTTTTTTTTTTATAAACCTAATTTATTTAAAAAAAAAAATCACTACTGCTTGATATTCTATTTGGATGAGGCAAATCATGGATGAGGCAGAGCACATGTTCAGACCAGAACACTGTAGTGCATAATGCATTGCATATAGTGTGGAACAGTTATATTTATTTCTGCATACCTGGCTGTATATTACATTTTTTAATGTATAATATACAGCCAGGTATGCAGAATTAGATATAACTGTGCCACACTACAGGTGTGTGCTGGGCACAGGATGGCATAAAAAAAGTTATATTTGCCTGCTGTAATGCAATTACTAATTGCATTACAGCAGGCAAATATAACTTTTTTTTATGCCATCCTGTTTTTTATGCTGAACATGTGCTCTGCCTCATCCATGATTTGCCTCATCCAAATAGAATAGCAAGCAGTAGTGCATTTTTTTTAAATTTATAAACCTACAGCAGGCAAATATAACTTTTAAGGCCATCCTGTGCCCACCCCCCATCCTGTGCCCAGCCCCAGCAGTGCTGCTAACCTTCTTCTCCGTCGTCTCCGTCTGCTTCATCCCCTCGTGTCACAGCCTAGTCATCTGTCAATGCCGGCCTCTTCTCACGCTGATTGGCCGATTGGATGATTGACAGGCTTCCCCACCAATTACGAGTGAGGACAGAGGAATTGAAGGCGGAGTCTGGTTTCGGCCGTTCGCCCGTGGAGAAGGAGTTCGCGGCCATCTTGCATGAATGCAGACGCGGTCCTGTGTGCTGTGTGCGGCGGTGGAAGATGGCGGACACAGGTATTCGTTTTAGACATCAGAGCATTTGCACGAGTACGAGTACCCATGCAAATACTCGGTATCGCGGCCGATACCGATGCTTGTATCGGTATCGGTGCATCCCTACTCAGAAGTTAAAGTAGTATTAAACTCCAAAACTTTTTTTCATGAATGTATCTAGATCAAACATATATACATTGCCCAGCAAAGCATTGCTTTACATTTTTGTTGATAATTAAGGTATTGATTGCATTTTTAAGGTTTAGCTCTTGGGTTTAGTGTCACTTTAAAATAGTTTTAGTTTATCTATATTATTTGTGCAATGTAATCCTAATATTTGTATTACTAATACTTCTCATAAAAAATGCCAATCCCCATTTGACTCAGTATGATAGGATGGACATCAGGGCAGCCATCAGAAATTTTGGGGCCCCTTACATAGCTTTAGGCCCGGCTCTGCTTTATTCACTAAGGTATGAGAAAATTCCCCTGCAAAGTGCAAATTTCTTTGTAAACAAACACACATTCTCCATCCCACGCTGCTTCCTCTTTGGTCTAGATTCCAGAAGGAATCAGATTATTACTCTTATATTTGATATAACAGAACTACTAAACCCTCCACATATCATAAAACATTTTAAAAATAAGTTAAAACAAAATATATTTACCTTTACACAAGGTACTGTATTTAAAAATGGCACAAATACATTACATGGACATCATATGAATGACCTGAAACAAGAAATATCCATTGACCTGCAAAACAGTAAAGTGTTTTATAACAGAAGCTAGTAGTGTTACTACATTTACCCATAGCAGTCACACAGATTCTTTCTGAGGGCAAAGACATCCTTGTAAACAACAATTGTCCTCCTCTGAACTCAGCATTGGCTTCCAATACTGCATTGTGCAAATGTTCTTATTCTCTTGAATACCAGAATTCTTAAGGTGATGATGTGCAATACTCGTGATTTATGTGGATAACTATTTAAATGTTCGATGTGAATAGACATTGGTGGAGTTCTGTGGCGCTGGATAGCAGACAATTTATCCTTGAAGTGCTTTGTTTGAATGAGTAATTGGCTGACAATGCATGGTGATTTTTAGCTTGCAGTGCAATGTATCACATAAGCAATTTAAAATCTGTCATTTTCTAGCAAACAGAGATTGAAAGCTGGCAAAGCTAGGACCCTGTATTAGTGCCACTTTGTATCAAATAAAAATGCAATAAGCATAATAGGAGCCAAGCCCTGCAGTTAAACATATAATGTGTGTAATGCTACTATTAATACTTTAATAAAGCAATGAAAGGTGAAGAATAACACAATTAGCTGAAATATACAAAAGAGTATAAATCATTCACGTGAGCCCCTTTGAACTTTTAAAAATTTAATTATGGTGAAACATTTACAGGAAAATGTTTAGGCAGTTAGAGTGGAAAAGTCAGCTGACAATAATGCTTCCTAATGAAACTGTAAATTCTACCGATACTGGTGAATAATATAGCATCTTTCTGGTAAAAAGAGAGCTACCGTAAGTGATGCGCCATCAGTTCAAGCTTACAGAAAAAGGTCCTTAAAAATGTTAGCTTTAGTACAAGTGGGTTGGTAAATCATACCAGGGCTGCAACTGTCAGTACTAAGCAAGTAAAATATTGTGATTGCAACTTGCTTCCTAGGTGGGTCTCGTTTGTTGCACTGCACATTGTATTTTTGCTTACCTTTCTTTTCACTCTGGTGACACAGTCTTAAAGCCAAATCTCTCATTATTTCTTTGGTGATTTGTATAAAGCTGTTTTAGCCATTTTGTAATGCTTCTGCATGCAGCTACAAATTCCTGATTGGCCATGATCATAAGCAGATGTGCTAGATAACACAAGTAACTGTTAAAGCTGACAATTCTGTAGCAGGTTCCATACTCTGCAAAATTGCAATCACTCTAACATTAAAATCACTTGTGTTTCTGCAGACCTTTTCTTCACTGCAAATCATTTTTTTCCTAGCAATAACAAAATTAATTTCTTAGAGCAGCAATTATTTAGCTGCTAGAAAGCACTGTTGCAAAATTGCATGTGTGATAGCAAATTGACCCCAAAAAATGAAGGGTTTGTGGTATCTGACATGAAACCCAGGGTTTTGGGTATGCAGCAAAGGAGTAGCCCTACAAAACTACTGTATTTTAGATGTCATTCCAATACACAGCCAAATGTTATTTTGTTACTCTCATGCTTCCTAAAATAATGCTTCATACTTGATCTAAATAAGGTATTAGGGTCCCTGCTTCTTTTCCTACAAATTGTTTCAAAAGAGCTAAATGCAACAGACAGTAACCCGGCTCAGTATGTTTGCAGTTAGCCTTGATTACTGGTGCAATGCTCAAGAGCTCTGTCAGAGAGCAAAATATGTAGACATAACTTATCAACCACGGGTGCTGATCAGCATTTCTGGTGTTCTGCTATTCTCAAACATATCTGCAATAATTGCCTGTAGGCACCTGGAGGTGCCAGCTACACCATGAGCCTCACACATATGTTTTTATATGGCCACAAATATACCATAGTGCACCTACCCCATAAGGTCAACAACCGTTTCAGTTCAATCAATTACTTTTGCTGCTGGAAGTTTGGTTCTTTTAGTTCCTGGTACATTGGAGTTCACGTGCCAGTACTTTCTAACATAAATATACAATTACAACTGTTACTCATGGAGGTTTGATAATAAATGTAGATACAGAATAATTAGAACAAAACTTAAACAGAGATTGAAATTTGATTGACATACTTAGGAAGACAGCAGAAATTACTGCATAGAGACTTAAAGCACTCACTACAAGAACTGGGGCATGCGTCCTGGAGAGTTTAGTAACCCCCATTAGTAGCTTTGGCAGTTCCTATCAGCTATTGCATATATTAGTGGGCTGTCATCTTTTTAAAAAAAAGCTAGATGTGGCAGGGTTATTCACAAAGCTGCCGAAGGATATAGCCGTAGCTTCGGCTGATCCTTCGGCTAGCTTCGGCCCCAGGACCCCTTCAGTTCAGTAGAACCGAAGGGCTGCTGTACGGGCTATTCACTTGAGCCCGTACAGCCCCCGAAGTTGGCCGAGCGGCTCAGTCGAGCCAAAGGCATATGCTTTGGCTCGACTGAGTTTAACACACACCCGAAACAGGGAGAAAAGTCTGCCGAAGCAGACTGTTCTCTCCGCAATATGTAAACAATAAATAAACACAGCGTGGGGTCCTCCTCCCAAACATTATATATTTTAGGAGGGACCCCCATTTAAAAATACAAAATGCCCTGACCAATACTAGCTTGTCTCCCCCCTGATATCAGCCGATTCCCTGTTGATTTTTCTTTTTCTTGCGGCTGCTGTCTGAATACAAAGAAAAAACCCATCAGATAACAGGGGAAGCATTAGCTCCCTGTTATCTGCTGATTCCCCTGCATTGTTTTTTTTCCATTAGGTTGACAGCTGCCGCAGGCTGCCATCAGAGCAAATAAATAAAACAACAACAAATAGCATTGGAATGAATAGCTAGGCTGCTATTGGCCATTTCAAATTGGAATAGCCACTAATAGACTAGCTATTACACCCGCCTACTGCTGCTGTCAATCAGCAGAGGTGGACCTGATGGAGAACTTCAGGTCCACCTCTGCTGATTGACAGCAGCAGTAGTTCTGATGTGACTTGCTAAAACACTCTAGTTTTGTCTCAGCTGTCCAAAGGACATTCTTCCAGATGTCTCGCTTTTTTATGTTTTTCTTTCAACTGTGGAGTAAAACTTTGGGGTCTATTCACGAAGCTGCCGAGGGCAGCCGAGTGAATGACCGATGTGAAGTGAAGTGAGCCGAACACTGTTCGGCTATTCACTTCAGGCTCGTACGGCTAATTTCAGCCGTACATCGGCTGAAATCAGCCGTACATCGGCTTGCTTCGTGTGGCTTCGGGTCGGCCGACCATGCTCAGCTTGTTCGGCCGACCCGAAGTGCAGAAGGAGTTCGACTCAGCCGATCCAACATCTGGCTTCTCATTGCTGTTCGGGCTATTCTTAAAGATCCAGAACAACAGTGAGTTAATAGCCGAATGCCGCTCTGTTCTCCTCGGTCCCTCAGAGGTACCGAGCAGAACAGAAAAAGAGTGAAAAAAGTAAATAGCAAACGATTGTGCGGAGATAGCAGTGGCAGCTAGCTCCGCCCAATAGTTTCCTATTGTCCGGCGGCTCTGCTGCTGTAAAAAAAAACAGAAAAAAACCTTTCATGGGCGCTCTGGGAGCCTCCCGCTCCCGGCCGCCCAGGAGAGAAACACCGTTGTGTCCTTTTTTTTTCTTTATTCTGACACGATCGATGTCAGTATAGAAAAAAAAAAAAGAAATGTTCCCATTGAAAAGCATTGGGACATGGCTCAGCCGAGCCGATGCATATGCGTTCGGCTCGGCTGAGCCGCTCGCCCATGATCGGGAGCTGTATGGGCTATTGTGAATAGCCCGTACAGCACCCCTTTGGTTCTACTGAACCGAAGGGGTCCCGGGGCCGAAGCTAGCCGAAGGATCGGCCGAAGCTACGGCCAGATCCTTCGGCAGCTTCGTGAATAGACCCCTTTGAGTCTACTGTCACTCAAAAAGCAATGGATGGTGCAATCACACACTGATGTACCTTAATCTTGGAGTTCAGCTTGCATCTCTTCTGGTGTTTTCTTGGCTTTCTGTCTAACATTCACACTATCCTTCTATTCAATCTGGGGTCCATTTTCCTCTTGCGGCCACATCCGGGGAGGGTGACTACATTCTTATGGACATTAAACTTCTTAAAAATATTTTCAGCTGTAGCCTAAGGAGCATGAAGCTGCTTCGAGATAGCTTTTCTTTACCTTTGACATTCTGGTATATCATTTTCTTTCTGATCACTTCAAACAACTCTCCCTTTGCTTTCTCTGGTCCATCTTCAGTGTGGTGCACATTATGATACAACACCAATACTAAATAGGAAAGTAACTGCTTTACTCCATTTAAATAGACTGACTGACTGATTACAAGTTTGAAGCGTGTGATATCAATTACAGTAAACGGTTAGGTCGAAATATCACTATGATCCAAATATTTATAATCTTTTCAAGGGGTACCAACTAATTGGTCCAGGTAATTTTTCTTATAGAATGAGCAATAATTTATCTCTTTTTACACTTATTACATTATTACATACTTATTTTACACATATTAAGGGCATGCATGTATACATGAGACAATTACTTTTAATGTAATCACTTTCAGGAGGAATGAAGCATTGTTTCAGTGATGTGTAAGGTTACCAATAAATTTGTCCATGTCTGTATCTTATTTTATGCACATTAAAAAAAACAAGTTTAGCAAAATGCTCTGCCTCCATATATTAGAACATGTTTCTTGATTGTTCTAGATGATGCACACAATTTGTTATTCACCTCTGATAATACATCATGACCCTGTTTTCCCCCACGGATGGTAAGAGAGAACACCCCCCATTCCCTGAGTAGCAGATGCACCATATATATATCAAGTGAAGAAAAAGTTTACCAAACGTCTTCAAGTTCCTTGATCAACAATTGTATTCCGTATTATATGGTATTGCTTTAAAGATAATATTACTGCTTTTTGCTTAGTTTTAAACCTGTAATAAACTGTTCAATAAAATAACCTTTCAAGACAAGACCTCTGGAAGGGAAACAAATACTGTACTTCAAAGGACAAATGCAGCTGTAATGTTTTTCACTTCACGCTTATTAACATGTTAAGATATGTTTCAAAAACATCAAGGGTACTGGATTTTATGGAATTACAAAGCTATCTGTCCATTTTTTCATTTGGAAATGTCAGTAGATTTAAAAGACTGACCTAAAATATGACCCAATTGTCACTGAATATTTCACATTATCATATAAAAGAAAGTAGGTAATTAAAATACAGCAATCTAAACAGTATAACAGAAAGTGGACTTTTTGATAAAACTTAAAAAAGTTATTATACACTTTTTATACCATTAGTTAGTATGGATTTATAAATGCTGTAATACCTTTTCAGCATTGCAGCAAATGTGCAACAGTATTTAGCACACATACACATTTAATTTAGTCAGAATAATGTAGTATAGATAATTGAAATGTCTTATCATAATTATGTCTTATCATGATCATGTGGGCTTAGAAACAAATGGGGAGTGAGTTGTGGTGGGGAGGTAGATGCGGTGGTTTGGGGTGGGGTGGGGTTGGTAGTTTTATTTGAAGTGGTTGGGTGGGATAGAGAAACAATGGAGGGTGCACCTGGCTGGCTAGGATAGGCTAGCAGATGATTATAGCTAGTCACACACCACTTTTTTTCTTGATTTTCTCTTTTTTTATATATACATATATATCACTTAAACCAACATTATGTTATTATGGTTTTTTGCATAACACTGCGGATGATCCACTCACAATAGGGAGACTGGAAATGTCTTGAAACTTTCTATCACCTGACTTATAATTATACACATAGGTTACATTCACAGTCTTTGCTACATTTGTAATACATCAAGGTTTACCACTAACACTGCTTTTATTTTATGTGTACACATACACATACAAACTGCAATTTTATGTCACGGCACATTGTAGCCAAATACGTTCACCTAAATGCACCAATATTACTGTTGCAAGTAAATATATGTTTTTGATTAGACACAGGGGGGGTTGATTTACTAACCTCATAAACACGCCACGAACAAGTATACACCTCTGTAGTGTGTTTCCTCCCAGCATGATCTATTGGTGGAATCTAGACACCTTTGTAGTGTGTACACACCCAGCAGGTGTGGTGTGCAAAGCCCTGCATGAATTGCAAGGTGATGTTGTGTAAATTAGCTCTATGTTGTGTTGCTTGCGTTGATGAATGCAGGAATGTAAATGCATGAGCTAACCATTTTTGTCTAAACTGTGAAGCAGCATTATATATGCATCATGTGCATGATTTTTCCATATATGGCATTAGTGGAAATATGCTTTTAGAGACTTTTTGGTTGATAAATACGTTTTGCTGTGTAAAAATCACACGCACCTAGTGCGTGTGTGTGTTTAGGTTAGTAAATCACCCCCAGGGAGTTTCTGATTGGAATACACCCAACACTTGATTGGCTCATACCAACTAACTAATGCAAATATATACATCATGTATTATATAAATATATCTATAGGAAAAGTCTAGATGTGGAGATATGTAGGAATATCGGCCTATAATTACAATTTCTAGAAAATATCCTATCCTCTTTATCCTATAGGTTGAGTGATTAGGAATACTACGCAACTGGATCGAGGCTATTCTTTAATAGATGCCCTCTATAGAAACATCCCAGCAGGGCAGGCTGGCTTTCGTGAAGTTTCCCAGGCGTTCCTCCCCTTGATGCCCCGGGGTCCCAGGCGGATAAAGGGACGGAGTGTGGTGGTTGGCTGTTTTCTAGCCACCTGATCATTTCTGCCCTCCTCACATTTGTTTTTATCTCAGGCATTTTCTGATGCATGATTGTTAAACACCGGTCCCCTGAAGAAGCTAAAATTGTGAAACGCGTTGGGATCATCGGGACAATCATGTTAATTATGCAATCGGATTATGTTATTTTGAACAATAATGATTATTGGGACTGTCATGCCGGTTATGTATTTGGATTATGTAATTTTGATTATTATGGCTTTTACTATGTACAGATAGAAGCAATCGGCTTGATACTGCATTTTATGTTTAATACATTTTGATATAATTTTTACATATGCATTGGTCGCACATATCTCTCCACAAACCCTCTTTTTTCCCTCTAATGTTTAATAACAGATCAGCATCCCCAGGTCATTTGGGGACGCTGATCTGTCATTACAACTGGGTGGAGCCAGCCGTCAGATCACGGCTGGCTCCGCCCAGCTGTCATTTGCAAGGCTGTCATTTGCATTCGCTTCGGCTGTCACTTCAGCTCAGTCGAGCCAAAGCATATGCCTTCTGCTCAGCTGAGACGTTTGGCCAGCTTCAGGAGCTGTACGGACTATAGTGAATAGCCCGAACAGCAGCCCTTTGGTTCCGCTGAACCAAAGGGCTCCCGCAACTGAAGCTAGCCGAAGGATCAGCCTAAGCTACAGTTGATCTTTTGGCTAGCTTTGTTAATAGACCCCATAGAAAATCACCACAGAGGACCCCTTTGTTAAGATGCAGCACACCTTTCATTAATAAAGTGGTACTGTGGGTCCTTAAAATGTCAATTACCTACACAATGGAGTTCTGCCATTACTGACTGCTGAATCCATTGTACTGCATATTTTTCTTAAGAAGATTGTGAGCTTGGAGTGGTGGCTACTTTACAACACAGACAGGGACCAAGGAAAGCAAAAGTAGCCACCCTCCAGAAGGAAGGACAGTGTCAGCATGAATTCAGAGTTGATTTGAGGATCTACAGCTGAGTGATGGACAAATAAGCTAAATTTTTGTTAAAAGTTAAGGAATTTGAATTAATTTTTAAGATTTTACTTCTGAGTTTAGTGTAACTTTCAGGGTGCAATATGCTTTAAATGGCTTCTGAGGATTGCAGAAGCCCCTTTCTACTATCCTGGACAGGTTATTTTTCATACAGACATTTATTAGCCATATTATTGTAATTTTCTTTCCATGGAAAGAAAAAAGACAGGGAAAAATACAAATGCATACACAAACATAGAGAACAGTATATAAATATACAAAACACAAATACAGAAAACACCAAATTAAATAAACTGAACTACTCTAAAAAAAACACAAGCCCTCTAGATAAATAAACAAAAAAGAATAGTCTTTTTTAATGCAACGTTTTCACTTCAACAAAATTGTGCTGCAAATAGATTTTGAGAAAATAACTCCCCTCATCCCTATGTAAGACTCGGGTTTGTAAGTTCACTAAGCAATGACAGTTATTTCTTCCCAGAAATAGGAAAATCAATGAATTACAACAGGCACAGATAGAGAGGAAACTGATTGCACAATAGAAAACTGCCAAAATAAAAATATTAGTGATCAGTTGAGAATGCTTTAACACCACTGAACATTTTTATAGAATAAGGAGGTAAGAGTTCTCTCTTTCCACTGAATACTCTTCAAGAGTTTTGTGCCAGCTTGTGCCTGTTTATAGCTTGATAGATACATACAGTCTCATTGGATGGAAGACGTTGGGTCCTTCAGGGAAATGAGTAATTTGTGATGTGGTATATCACTGTTCTACCAGAACAAGACTGATTAATCTTCACAGAACAGAGCAAAAAATATGCGAAAGGATGAACAGCATTGTAAAGCTACTGTATCCATAAGACAAAGATGGAATTCAGGTTACAATCTGCTATCAATAGCATATTCTTTGCATACACTGCAATATATTCTATTGGAGTACTAGGGGCGCAAGAAAAATGCAAAAAGAAATGTCATTTTTTAAACTTGATTGAATATTATCTGGAGTTAAAGGTGTATACAAAACAAAACAAGACATTATGGCCATGGAAAGTATATTGAGAAGACATTATATTATACTTAAAAAAGAAGAATTCCAAGAAGGAATATAGGTATACAGAACATGTAAGACCCTTTGGAAAACAATTTTGCTTTGACAGCTTGTTGGAAATTGAGTTACTACCAAAAATACAATTTTTTATCACACAACTGCCCTGAATGTGCAAATGACATTTGGATGACAATGTATCATGATTTTTAGCCCAGAGTCGAATACATCATATAACCAATTTAAAATATGTCATTTCCCAAGCAAAGAAAGATTGCTGCGTGTGGTGAACAAATACAAATGCTATAAATATGATTGGAATGTAACCTTGTTTGGGCTGGAAAGTTGTAGCTGATTGACTTGTGAATTGGATTTTTTCCAGCACTAAAGGCCAACCTCACAGTTCATATGATGAAGCTCCACTGACAACTAATTGTACACCAGCTTTGTTCTGGAACTGTTATTACAAGACGGAAATATCAGCTGGGAGAAGGCCACTTCATTGCAATTAAACCAGCTGCAATATAAGATTTGGCATCTTCATGAAAAAGGAATCTTGAAAATTATACTGTTGCTACACAATTGCTTCAAAAATAAGAACAATTACAGATATGGGCAGAAAAATAATGCCAAATGACTCAAATGTGCTGAACAGCAATGTGAGGTAAAGAATTCATAATTGTATGTGGTATTTTGAGAGGCCAAAAAGGCTGAAGTCATGTGACGATAGATCATAGCTTCTGTATGTGTCACATTACTTAAATATTTTAAGCAATGTGTAAATATTTTAAATGCTTAAAATATATGTGTGGCCAAAACTTTTTTTTAAATTTTGGATAGATTAGGAAAGGTTTAATACCCCTCTCAGTTTATTTCTTGCTGTCTGTGTCCAGTTGGGGAGATTTTCCGTTACTTTCTGCCTTGGGAATTCAACAGGAATTCCAAACTTATAGTCACAGGAACAAGTGTCCCCATTGAAAGATTTACTGCCAAATCTTTTTGTTTTTGGTGACAACTGTAACATTTTTAATAATGTTAGTGTTAGTAATAATGGTCACTAGGACAAATTTAAAGAGTGAATCCACACAGAAGCAATACAAACAGCAATAAAAAGCTGAGCGGTTTGGCTATGCAATCACTTTAATCTTATATCTTAAAATATACAATGATCAAGGTGGACATATACACTGATAAAACAAACTTACAGGCTCCACCTCACAGGACATGAGAACTCTCTTTTTAATTTTTTTACAGTGACCAACCTCTGAAGGTATAAATGCCTGATTCTTCTATTCATCTACATCTATCAGGGGATCATTGGAAATCATCCTCTTGGTTTACCGCGGCGTCAAGTTAAAATATTGCATGAGTTTCCCTTTGTAATAGTCAGTAAAGAGTCAGTAAATTAGTCCAATACATAAACATTTTTTGGATTTGGGTATCCTTATTAAGCATTGTCTCGGTCCAATCATTTTGAAATACAAACTTGTACAGAAAGAGAGTTAAAGAAGGTGGTTCAAGACATCCATTGGTGCAGGGTCGCTTTCTTCCCCACCAGAGATATAATAGACAACAGTTTTCTACATCCAGAGGAATTCTCACTCCATGCATATCTAAAATACCAAAAACCGCCTAGGATGCAGACAGAGGTAAATAGTTAAATGAATTTTGCAGAGTATACTGGGCAAGATCATTCACTAAGGACTTTATCTTAGGGCAGCTCCAAAAAGCATCATACAGATCTGCTAGTTCTGGCCCACACTTCATACATCTAGAGGAACAATTGAATCCCATAAGATAAGACCTATGCAGAGAAATATAGGCTCTATGATAAACTCTTAATACCATTTCTCTATTAGAGGATGCAGTAATTGTATTCCATGCTCTATTAAAAGCTTGTAGAATCTCAATAGTAGATATATTTGGAAAACAGTCCACTTTGAGAGACTGGTGGAGCATTTTGCATAATCTAAAAGTGGATCATTTTCACCTCCCTCCTTCCAACTTTAATACCCTTAAAGTCCGCCAAGGACTCCAATAATCTCCATATAGGATCCAGTGCCAAATTAAACAGAATTGGTGGATGGCCCTCTGCATGTTTAGTGGATTAGAGAGTTGCCCATTTATTAAGAGCCTTGTGGCAGGGTTGGAGTAGATGTATTGAATATACATGGCAAACTTCAGTCCAAAGGCCCTAATGTCCAAAATTCGATTTAGCAATTCCAAATCCATCATGTCAAAGGTCTTTTCTGCATCTAAACTTAAAATAATTGCCTTTGAGTTATGGCTCTGTGAGGACATCACAGTCGCCGCAATTGCTGTATGAATTCCTACCGCTGAATGAGTATTTTGCAGAAAGCACAGTTGGCTGGTAGTCACTAATGTAGGCAGAAATCTCTGAATGCAACTCGCTATTATTTTAAAAGAGATATGGGTCTATTAGAGAAGACCATTGTACGGTCTCTACCTTCTTTCAAAATTAATATAGTATATGCTTAATTAAAATCTGGGAAAGGAGTACCACCACTCAATATCTTATTATAAACTTCAGTAAGCAAAGAAGTAATCTCTAATAACATTATTTTGTAAATTCTGCAAAAAAAAACCATCTGGTCCAGGGGTTTTGTCACTGGCTAGAGTTAATTGCTGCCTGAACCTCATCATTCAATATTGGAATATTCAAGTTCTCCTTTTGCTCATTTGTCAATTTTGTCACCATGACACCATTTTATCAATGCCCATAGATTGTAGCTTGTATATTAAGCATTTATGCAGTACTGTATCAAATGCCTATGCAAAATCTAGGTAGACTACGTCCTCTGGCTTAACTCCATTTACGTTCCTACTCACCTCCTCATAGAATGTTAGTTGGCTGGTCTGACAAGAATGGGCTTAACTCTTCACTTTGAAAGGGAAGTGAGCCCTGCTAATTTCTGTCCAATCAATGCAAGCAAGAATACTGTCTTTTTCTTGAATGCGATTGTGTATACTTTGCAAAGTGACCTTTAAACACTTTCACTAATCTAAAGGAACATGCCATTGCAAAGTGAACAGCTTATTAGCCTTTAGTAAATCAACCTCATATTGCATAACCATAGAACAGTAGTGTAATACAATTCTCCCCTCTCCAGAGTTCAGCATTAGCTTGCTAATCCATGAGCTGAGGTATGCCAAGAGATGAGTCAATGTATATATATTTAACTGTGCGTGGAAAAATTTAATATTACTTAGAATACATCAACTACTAAATTAATAGTTAAGTATGCGTTAATTTTGTGTTTTGCCATTATAACAATTTAAAAAGGCAAACATAAATTTAAATGTGTAGTCTAACATTTATATATAATATAA